>NC_133122.1:6936097-6951097 GCF_033568475.1 Henckelia pumila
TGCTCTTGGCCATGTCCTAAGTGTTGGAAAACTGGCGTTCAGATCAATCACGATTGATACCCGGTGTAGCGGAAGTTTAAAATTTTATTATGGAACAATTCCATAGTGTGGGTATCAACCGTTTAACGATTAAATTATAAGTGTGTGTAAAATTAGATAACTATTATTAAATTTTACCTTCAATCTCGAAGCGAGATTATTGGACACCACACAGATTTCTCTGCGCTTCTTGTATCTCCCTGGAACTGATGAACAAGCTTTCCTTCAATCAGGTCCACGAATAGAGGTTTAATCCCTCTGATAGATTGCACTAGAAAATCTATCAGAAGTTTTCTACGAAGAGAATAAACGAATTTGATTCGCTATTCCAGACTGCAATTCAAAATCACAGACCGGAAAATCTCAGGTAGAGTGAGGGAGGGTGTACGGCCACTTTGAGAGAGAGGAGGCTAGGGTTTTCGAAAAAACTGTCTCAAATTATGACCTGTTGTGTGTAATTTCTGTACTGCAATAACTTATTTATAATGCAGGCCACTAACACCTTAGGGCCCATTAGTCATAAGTTGAGGCCCGACAAGCAAAGCCCGCATGTTCAGAAATTAATATAAAATTCATCGTGACTCCGATTGATGAACCGATTTCACCAATGTGCACAGAAACCATTTCTGCACATTTTAAAGTCAAGATAAATTTTCCTGAATCCGAATTCAGTGATTTCCAAAAAATGTCCATCCCTATGTCATTTTAGGAAATCCTACTCCCTTACTCTTATTTAAGAAGTCCAACTTCTTTATTCATTAAATTTAACTCTTTAAATTTAACTATCTCAACGGGGATTAAAACTCCATTACACTGTGTGACCCTCAATGGTTCAGGGATACAGCTAGCCGTTGGCTCACAACTCCTTGTGACTCGGAACAACACTTTCCGACTTGCCCAACGAATCATGGTAAAGCGCCTAGCAACATCGCCCCATGATTCCCTAGGTATCACTGATAGTGCCTACAAGAACCAGTAGATTTTGGTTAGCGTACAGTACGGTCCCTTCATCCATATATCCCGATCGAATCAACAACCATTGGAATATCGAGAGTCGCTCAAGATTCGATAACTATGCAATACATCTTGAAGATCAAATTAGTGACATCGCATGTGCTACTAAGAAACCATTTCTTAAATCACATCAAGTACTCTGGCCAGAGATTCGTCACACTAATATCTCCTCAGATCGCATAGGATATCCACACTCGCAAGTATGTGGTGAATCCTTGACAACAATGCATCGACTCCTATATGTGTTGTAACTGTACCCAATCCCGACACCTGATGACCCCCATAGAGTCGGTAAACGAGTCAAAGCACAGTACTAGCATATAGAGTCTCCATGATGTTTCAAGTAGTAAGGAATAATGGTGTACAACCAAAACCGCGGACTTTATCCACTCGATAAGTGATAACCACTTGGAAAGTCCGGATAGGGTAGTTCGATTATTCATCCTATGAATATCCATTTGCATGCTTCGAACATCTCCATGTTCCCTACCAATGAAACGTGGTACTCCGCATCGCAAATGCTAGTCTCAAACTCGAGCGATCCTTATCCTTATTATCGGACGGCTCAATTGACTAGGAACAGTTTAGAATATACAGTGACTATAAGATGTATTTCATGATAGACATCCCCATGTTCTACCACATCTTACATACACTATAGTATATTCAAGGTCTTTATCAAAACAACAATAGTATATCACAATATAACAATATGAAGAAAGATAAAGTCATTGCCATTAATAAAAGTGTAAATTACATTAAACAAAAGATCGTTTGTACAAAGAGTCATCAAAGCCCATAGCCACAAGTTGGCTCACTGGGCACCCACTCTTTCAATCTCCCACTTGCCCTATAGCCAACTAGTCATACTACGTAGACCCATTGCTTCGTGATGTTTGTCAAACAATGGTCCTGGCAAGGGCTTAGTAAGCGGATCAGCGATATTGTCTGCAGAGGCCACTCGTTCGACAGTGATGTCTCCTCTTTCCACAATCTCCCGGATGATGTGGTATTTCCTCAGTACGTGTTTGGATCTTTGATGAGACCTTGGTTCCTTTGCCTGAGCAATGGCACCCGTGTTGTCACAGTACACCGGGACTGGACCAACAAATTCAGGAATGACGCCCAACTCTTGGACGAACTTCCTCATCCAAAAGGCCTCTTTAGCAGCAGCTGATGCTGCAATGTATTCAGCCTCAGTGGTGGAATCCGCTGTGGTGTGCTGCTTGGAACTCTTCCAAGAGACAGCACCGCCATTGAGCATGAACACAAATCCAGAGGTTGACTTCGAGTCATCCACGTCACTTTGGAAGCTAGAGTCGGTATAGCCTTCCAATTTCAGTTCTCGTCCTCCATATACCATGAACATATTCTTAGTCCTTCGTAAGTACTTAAGAATGTCCTTCACGGCTTTCCAATGCATTTGACCGGGATTAGCTTGATATCTGCTCGTGACACTCAGAGCAAATGCTACATCCGGTCAAGTAGATATCATCCCATACATGATACTACCTATAGCTGACGCATATGGTACATGTGTCATATTCTCTATCTCTTCATCAGTCTTGGGACACATAGACTTGGATAGAGAAACTCCATGACACATGGGTAGATGTCCTCTCTTGGACCCATCCATTGAAAACCGTTTCAATATGGTGTCGATGTAGGTTGATTGAGTGAGTCCTATCATTCTCTTAGATCTATCTCTATAGATCTGTATCCCAAGAATGTAGGATGCCTCACCCAAATCCTTCATCGAGAATCTACCTGATAACCATATCTTTGTTGACTGCAACATCCCTACATCATTCCCAATGAGTAGGATGTCATCAACATAAAGTACTAAGAATGTCACAGCATCCTTAACTACTTTCTTGTACACGCATGGTTCCTCCGGGTTCTTGATGAAACCAAAATCTTTTATTGTTTCATCAAATTTCTGGTTCCAACTTCTTGATGCCTGTTTTAGACCATAAATTGATCTCTGAAGCTTGCATACCTTATGCTCGCTTCCCATGGATGTGAACCCCTCTGGCTGCTTCATATAGATTTCTTCCTTAATGTCTCCATTAAGAAAAGCAGTCTTCACATCCATTTGCCATATCTCATAGTCATACCATGCAGCTATGGCAATAAGGATTCTTATGGACTTGAACATTGCAACTGGTGAAAAGGTTTCATCATAGTCAACTCCTTGTCTTTGAGTGTAACCTTTCGCCACCAATCGCGCCTTGTAGGTCAATACCTTACCATCAGGCCCAAGCTTTCTCTTGTAGATCCATTTACACCCTATTGGAACAATTCCATCAGGAGGATCTACTAAAGACCAAACTTGGTTTGTATGCATTGAATCCAATTCAGACTGCATAGCTTCAAGCCATAAATTTGAATCCGCATCAGAAATTGCTTCCTTGAAGTTTCTTGGATCACATCCAATGTCGGGTTCATTTTGATCCCCTTCAAGAAGAAGACCATATCGAACAGGAGGTCTAAAAGTCCTCTCGGATCTTCTAGGTTCAGGCGTGTCCAGTAATGGTTCCTGAGGCGTAGGATCGTTATTTTGTATTTCGGGTTCTTCTCGAACTTCTTCGAGTTCCATCATCTCGCCTTTCTTATCCAATAAGAACTCCTTCTCCAAGAAGGTGGCATTCCTAGAAACAAACACCTTTGTTTCAGCAGGATAATAGAAATAATATCCGATTGAATTCTTCGGATACCCTACAAAATAACATAAGCTGGATCGACTATCCAACTTATCTCCCACTGTCCGCTTCACGTAAGCAGGACATCCCCAAATCCTCAAGTACGAATACTTAGGAGCTTTGCCATTCCATAACTCGTATGGTGTTTTGTCCACTGCTTTAGTGTGGACGTTGTTCAACAACAATACCGCCGTTTCAAGCGCATAGCCCCAAAACGAAGATGGAAGCTCAGTGAAGCTCATCATGGATCGAACCATGTCCAACAAAGTTCGATTACGACGCTCCGATACACCATTCAGCTGTGGTGTCATAGGAGGAGTCCACTGAGAGAGAATCCCATTCTCTTTTAGATAGTCCAAAAACTCGGTACTTAAGTATTCTCCACCTCGATCCGATCGAAGTGCTTTAATACTTTTACCTAGCTTGTTTTCTACTTCAGCCTTGAATTCTTTGAACTTTTCAAATGCTTCAGACTTATATTTCATTAAATATAAATACCCATACCTTGAATAATCGTCAGTAAAGGTAATGAAGTAGGTGTGGCCATATTGAGTCCCAACTCTAAATGGTCCACAAACATCTGTATGGATCAAATCCAACAGATTTTGACTACGCTCAGGCTTCCCCTTAAAAGGAGATTTAGTCATTTTCCCTTTTAGACATGATTCACAAGTAGGTAGAGAGTTAATATCAGACATATCAAACATGCCCTCTCCCACTAGCTTGTTCATCCTCCTTGAGGAAATATGACCTAGCCTAGCATGCCAAAGGTTCGCCGGGTTTTGACTATCGATTTTCCTTTTGTTTGTTGTTGCCGGTTTATCAATATAATTTATTGGAACGTCTTTCAGTTTTAAGTTGTATAGATCGTTTTCAAGTTGTCCATTTCCAATCAAACATTCATTCTTGTAAATATTGCAAATCCCATTCACAAAATTGCAAGAATAACCATCTCTATCTAGCATAGAAACAGAAATAATGTTTTTAATTAAATCCGGAACAAATAAAACATCTCTTAAAAATAAATTAAAACCGTTCTGCAAAATTAAACAAACATCTCCAATGGTTGTAGCTTCAACTCTGGAACCATTCCCGAGCCTCAGCTGGGTCTCACCCATTCTAAGCCTGCGACTTCTTGTCATCACCTGCAAATCATTGCAAATGTGAGATCCACATCCGGTATCCAATACCCAAGAAGTAGTATTAAGTGAAATGTTTATTTCAATATAGAACATACCCTTTGCAGTTCCCAACTGCTCTAGATATTCCTTGCAGTTGCGCTTCCAATGACCGGGCTTCTTGCAATAATGGCAAACATCCTTGGATTTTCCATTGTTTGAAGCCTTTGTCTTGTGCTTCTTCTCGGGCTCGACTTTCTTGGGTGGGGCAGAACGTTTCTTGCCCTTCATACTTGGCCCCTTCTTAGCAGAAGATGAGGAGCCCACCAAGAAAGCTGGCTTATCCTTCTTAAGTGTGGATTCATATGTCACAAGCATATTGACCATCTCTTCAAGGGTGGCCTCTATCTTGTTCATATTAAAATTTACCACAAATCCGTCAAACGAAGAAGGAAGAGACAGAAGCAGTAAATCCACGTTGAGTTCATGCTCCAACACCAAATCAAGGGTCGCTAACTTTTGTATGAGCCAAATCACTCGTACCCCATGATCACGGACCGAAGTCCCTTCACGCATGTGACACGTCATCAGCTCCTTAACAGTAGCGAACCTTTCAGCCCTCGATTGAGCCCCAAAAAGTTCCTTGAGTTGAGCGTGAATGTCAGCAGCATTCACGGTGTCCTCAAATCGCCTCTGGAGTTCATCAGACATCGAGGCTTGCATATAGCATTTGGTCTTGATGTCATGGTCCCACCATGCATCAAGTTTGGCCAATTCCTCCGGACTTACGTCAGCTGGTGCTTCCTTCGGAGGTGATTTCTCTAACACGTAGAGCATCTTCTCCGAAGTCAAGACAATCTTCAACTTCCGGAACCATTCCGTATAGTTTGCGCCAGTTAACTTGTTTTGTTCGAGGATCGAGAATAAAGGATTACGCGAATTCATCGTATGAAATACTGAAAAGAAAAACAGACATATATCAATGATTGTTTAAGCAATTTACTAAGACATAAAATAGGCGAAATTTAATTTTATGAATCTCATTCCCACTATTTTAACGATTTCACTACCCTCTAGTGAAAACGGGAAACTTTTTCCTTAGTGAGAACATGGAGTCCAATTGACAAACTTATGGTCCCGAATAATATCAGCCAACCATAATTCTCAAAAGGAAGAGCCCAATTGCTTCCAAAGCAACCCCCATGTGTTTACCTCATGTCCAATAAGGGCCCAATAATATGACGCCGTTTAAAGTGACATGTCAAGATGACCCATCAATATTAAGTTGTGATGGACGGTCGCCATGTGGATCCCCCAATAATATGAGCCGATCCCATGGGAGTTCCACCCAACTTACAACATGTGTCGATCCAATGTACAGCTTTCCGACGGACGGGCCCCCCCAATAATATGAGCCGGACCGTATCCGCGGGTAGCATCACATACATTGACCGTTGATGGAAGGTAGGAACATTTAAACAAATTTAAATTTCCTTTATTTATCTTGATATCAATTTTAAATCATATTTAAAATGAGGGATTTTTAATTATGAAAATTTGTCTCATCATTTTTCAATTTATTGTATGCTTGCCGGATTCATACAATTATGTCTAAAACATGCATACAATCATAATATCATATATTATATATAGGATGATCGATTCCATTTCTAATTGACTCGTGGTTGCCAATCACGAGTCTTAGTCCAATCCTAGGTAATATGCAGTATGCAATGCAATCCTATTACATTAGCTTCCAATTTACATTTCTTCGTCTTTATTGTCTGCTGGGCCCACCATCTTCAAATCTTGATCTCCCACTAAATCTAATGTATTTACAATAAATAGCAATGACAAGTAGGGGATACATTTTAGGGGTGGGAACGGGCCATAAACCAAGCCCATTTTTATTACATATGACATTCATATTGGGCCATAAACCAGGCCCATTAATAAAACCAACAACAATAAAACAAATGTAAATTCCTAACATACACCTACAAAATTGGTCATGGCAATCGATCATCCTTATCCAATAACATTTAATTCAAAATTAATTTATTGGATATCATGCATATGGCAATTTAAATTTAAACAGGATAAAATCATATTTTATATATAAAATCATATTTTACATATAAAATCATATTTTACCTTTTATTAAATAAAATCTTATTTTATCTACAGAATCTAATTTTATAGATAAAATCATATTTTACTTAATATATACATAAGATCAAATCTTATCATCAATTGTACCAAAAATAATTGATTTCAAAATTCAATTTAAGGATAAAATATTAAAATTTTCCAAAAATTCAAATTTATCCAAAAATCAATTTTAAAATTTTCGGACTCGAACAATTCGATCCGATGCCTCGTGAACCAATCAAAAACAATTTTTGACCGGACCAAAAATAAAATTTTAACACATTAAAATTAATTTAAATAAAAAAAAATAATTTTTCCCACGGGCCGCCCGGGACACTCCCGGGCCGGCCCGCACCCGTGGGCGCGGGCCGGGGCAGCCCGGCTGCCCCTTTAGGGCAGCGACAATCGCCGCCCCTGGGCGGCGTCGTGCGCTGCGCTGCGCTGAGCGCCGCCCCTGGGCGGCGCCGTGCGCCGCCCGGGGCAGCGACCGTCGCTGCCCCACCGGGCAGCGATCCAATCGCTGCCCGGGTTTTGCCCGAAAAAATAAAATTTTTTATTTAAAATATTTATTTTGTTTTTAAAAAACCAAGACTCAAAAATTTTTGTACAATCGATTAATTTAATCGTTTGATCTAAGCAACCTGGCTTTGATACCACTGTTGGAAAACTGGCGTTCAGATCAATCACGATTGATACCCGGTGCAGCGGAAGTTTAAAATTTTATTATGGAACAATTCCATAGTGTGGGTATCAACCGTTTAACGATTAAATTATAAGTGTGTGTAAAATTAGATAACTATTATTAAATTTTACCTTCAATCTCGAAGCGAGATTATTGGACACCACACAGATTTCTCTGCGCTTCTTGTATCTCCCTGGAACTGATGAACAAGCTTTCCTTTAATCAGGTCCACGAATAGAGGTTTAATCCCTCTGATAGATTGCACTAGAAAATCTATCAGAAGTTTTCTACGAAGAGAATAAACGAATTTGATTCGCTATTCCAGACTGCAATTCAAAATCACAGACCGGAAAATCTCAGGTAGAGTGAGGGAGGGTGTACGGCCACTTTGAGAGAGAGGAGGCTAGGGTTTTCGAAAAACCTGTCTCAAATTATGATCTGTTGTGTGTAATTTCTGTACTGCAATAACTTATTTATAATGCAGGCCACTAACACCTTAGGGCCCATTAGTCATAAGTTGAGGCCCGACAAGCAAAGCCCGCATGTTCAGAAATTAATATAAAATTCATCGTGACTCCGATTGATGAACCGATTTCACCAATGTGCACAGAAACCATTTCTGCACATTTTAAAGTCAAGATAAATTTTCCTGAATCCGAATTCAGTGATTTCCAAAAAATGTCCATCCCTATGTCATTTTAGAAAATCCTACTCCCTTACTCTTATTTAAGAAGTCCAACTTCTTTATTCATTAAATTTAACTCTTTAAATTTAACTATCTCAACGGGGATTAAAACTCCATTACACTGTGTGACCCTCAATGGTTCAGGGATACAGCTAGCCGTGGGCTCACAACTCCTTGTGACTCGGAACAACACTTTCCGACTTGCCCAATGAATCATGGTAAAGCGCCTAGCAACATCGCCCCATGATTCCCTAGGTATCACTGATAGTGCCTACAAGAACCAGTAGATTTTGGTTAGCGTACAGTACGGTCCCTTCATCCAAATATCCCGATCGAATCAACAACCATTGGTATACCGAGAGTCGCTCGAGATTCGATAACTATGCAATACATCTTGAAGATCAAATAGTGACATCGCATGTGCTACTAAGAAACCATTTCTTAAATCACATCAAGTACTCTGGCCAGAGATTCGTCACACTAATATCTCCTCAGATCGCATAGGATATCCACACTCGCAAGTATGTGGTGAATCCTTGACAACAATGCATCGACTCCTATATGTGTTGTAACTGTACCCAATCCCGACACCTGATGACCCCCATAGAGTCGGTAAACGAGTCAAAGCACAGTACTAGCATATAGAGTCTCCATGATGTTTCAAGTAGTAAGGACTAATGGTGTACAACCAAAACCGCGGACTTTATCCACTCGATAAGTGATAACCACTTGGAAAGTCCGGATAGGGTAGTTCGATTATTCATCCTATGAATATCCATTTGCATGCTTCGAACATCTCCATGTTCCCTACCAATGAAACGTGGTACTCCGCATCGCAAATGCTAGTCTCAAACTCGAGCGATCCTTGTCCTTATTAACGGACGGCTCAATTGACTAGGAACAGTTTAGAATATACAGTGACTATAAGATGTATTTCATGATAGACATCCCCATGTTCTACCACATCTTACATACACTATAGTATATTCAAGGTCTTTATCAAAACAACAATAGTATATCATAATATAACAATATGAAGAAAGATAAAGTCATTGCCATTAATAAAAGTGTAAATTACATTAAACAAAAGATCGTTTGTACAAAGAGTCATCAAAGCCCATAGCCACAAGTTGGCTCACTGGGCACCCACTCTTTCACTAAGATCCCTGCATTGCTGGGTCATAGCCGTGAACATCCTCCTAAGATTGTGTCTTTGAGTATTAGCTTGTCATTTTGGTTTGTGTCTTGGCTGTTAGCTTTCTTGGTTTTTTTAAGTGTCGTGGGTGTACATTCACTGTTTTTGGGGTTGCCTTAGCCTTACACGTTGCCTGCTATTGGGTCTCTTAATTTTTCCCAATCGGTGTTTGTGCTATTACCTCAATAACGAGTTACGTGCATTCCCTGCGCCCTTTACTTGGCCGAGTACTCTGTTGGCTATCGCTTGACTTTGGATGGTGTTTCTACTTTGATTTTATTATGTTGCAGCTGGGCATTGGTTATTATCACTAGTGTTTGTGTTGTTTCCTATTAGTTTGGCTAAATTTCTTCTCTTGTTTATACTCTCCAGGTATCCTTGGACCGAGACCCTACTATTAGGTTTGTGTGTGGCTGTATTCTTCATCTCCACTGCCCTTGGTCTTATTTGGGCCTCCTACTATCGCCCAATAAGTCTGTTTGGCTTTAGTTACTACTGTGAGGATTGGCATTTGCGTGGATAGGCTGGAATCTCCTATTGTTCTTGGCTACATTGTTCTATTTTCTGCAGATTTCTCAAGACCTTCCTCGTGCTCTTGTGGCTTTTCTGCCCTTGGTACTTGCACTGCTACATAGTACTCTCTCATTGTGCCTGGTTATTGACACTCTTCGAGGTATTTTGGCTTATCCCTACTGGTTTTGTTGTGTGTGCCTCTCCCATCTCGTGTGTTGTTCTTGTGATTGGAGTTTAGGGGCGTGGGTTTGGCCTGTGAGGCAGCCGTGTGCCTAACAATGAGCTCCGAGAATATGCAACATTCATCGAATAATGAGGCCCCTTCGAGTGGACTGGAAAAACCGAGAGCTCAAGAATTAATGACAAGTTTCATTGCCAAAAATCCAGATAATACTTATGCCAGTCTATTCCAAGATAATCGTTTGCCGGAGGAAAACTGTCTCTTGAAGTATGTACAGCCCACGGATGGGCAAATCTCTCTTTCTTTCGATGAAATTGATAATGTAAGGAGCCTTGGACCTTGCTTAGTTGGGTGCGTGGATGGGAGGAAGCTAAAAGGGTATGTGGTCAAGGAAATTATCAAACAATGGGGCTGTAAAGCCAGGTTTGAGCTACACGATAGTGGATGGATTATGTTCTTTTTCCATAATGATGAAGAGAAAAAGAGGGTGCTAGAGGGTGTCCCATATCTTGTTTATGGGAGACATTTGTTTCTTAAAGAATTACCCCCGTGCTTCCTCTTCCGGGTTGAAGATATGTTAATGTTGCCTTCTTGGGTCCAAATCCACGGACTCCCTGCTGATTGTTGGACAACCAAAGCGCTTAGCAAAATTGCCTCTGTCCTCGGCAAACCAATTCACACGGATGTCCTCACGATGTCTAAAGGCAAAAGCTTATTTGCTAGAGTATTGGTAGAGATGGATTCTTCACTACAAAGGATTTATGAGTACCTTCTTCTCCTCCCTAATGGTATTAGGACAAACCTCAGATTTGTTTATGAGACAAAACCTAAATATTGTGCAAATTGTAATTCCCTTGGGCACTCTAATGAGCAATGTCGATGGTTTGTGAACATAAATGAAAAAGAAGCACCCGAGGGGGCTGCCCATAACAAGAATCAAACTGGCAACGAGCAACCAAAGCCTCGTAGCAAATCTAGGGGGCCTGGGCAGCGAGATCGGAGTAGGCCTAGGGATGGAGGCCGTGGGGGAGGGGGATGGCGTGGTGGCCCTTGGGGCAGAGGGCATGGACGGGGCCCTGCAGGAGGTGGTCGTGGCTTTGCAGGTGGTGGCCGTGGCCCTACTGGGGAGGCACTAGGCTCTGACCAGGGTGCACTTGAAGGAACAGGTGATAATGGATTAGACATTGATAATAATCAACCCCTTGTGCAAGATGAGGAACATCTCGATGATGAGGGCATGGTTTTAGAAATTCCGGGAAGTAATGGGGAAGAAAAGTTTGTAGTGGAAGTCTTTGAAGGTGATGGAGATGAAGAGGGCTTTGAAAAAGTGGTTAGTAAGCTAACAAAAAAGAAACTCAAGTACCTTAAGCGATTGTCGAGACCTAGAAATTCGGGAGGATCAAGCTCTAACTTAACTGAGTACATTGAGGTGGATCCTAGGACATGGCTTCCCAACATGACAGCGAAGTCCTTTCTATTAAACCAAGCACAAATTCGGGCTAGGCGACTTAAGGTCGTCTCTCGCCAAACATGAAGATTGCAAGTTGGAACATGAGGGGTTTCAATAAGCCCCTCAAACAAAGGCACGTTCAAGGAGTGTTGAAAAAATACAACTTGAGCGTCCTTGGGATACCTGAAGTAAAGGTTAATGTTAATCTTGTGGATAGAATGATGGATACTAAATTCCCTGGTATGTCTTTTATTCACAACTTTCATATGTGCACGAACAGTCGTATCCTTGTCATGTGGGATAGTAAGGATGTGAGGCTAGATGTTCTTGGTATGTCTGATCAAGTTATTCATGTCTCAGTTGTGTGCCTTCATTCTCAGAGAGTCTTTTTAGCTTCTTTCATCTATGGCGGGAATTTGGTGGTGGCTAGGAGGCCTCTTTGGGATTTTTTGATCAACCATGGGGAGAATATTTCCCTCCCCTGGATCCTGTTAGGGGACTTTAACTGTGTAAGATACCCCATGAGAAGATGGGTGGCATTCCTATTGCCCCGAGGGATATGGCAGATCTGAGAAATTGTATCAATCGGTTGGAGCTCTCAGATGTGAATCATGTTGGTTGCTACTACACTTGGTTTAGCCTGGCTGTTTCTTCTAAGCTTGACCGAGTTATGGTCAATCATCATTGGAGTGAATCGAATTTGGATCTATTTGCTGACTTTGTGGCACCGGGTTGCTTTTCTGACCATACTTGTTGTGTGGATTCCATCTTCAGGGATAGCACTCGTCGTGCTACACCTTTTAAATTCTTCAATATGTGGGCCACCCACCCAAATTTTCTACAGTTAGTCAGGACCAACTGGTGGTTCAGTGGGGGGGGGGGGCACAGCACAATTCCTCCTCAAGAAAAAGCTACATGGGATGAAAAGAGTGCTGAAACAGCTTAATGTGCGTCATTTCAGTCATATCTCTAGTCAAGCAAAGCGTGCGACTGAGGAGCTTGCAGAGGCCCAATCTATTGCCCTTAACTCTGGAGTTATAGACAACTCAATTGTGGCTCTTAGGAGAAAAGCAGAGTTCCTTCTTGAAGCGGAGCGCTTGTTTCTCTCCCAAAAGGCCAAATGTGAGTATCTCAAAAATAGTGACAGATGCTCCAAATTCTTCCATGGTATGATAAAAAGGAACATCAAGAGAAATAAGATTGTGGCCCTCACTCTCAGATATGGTTCCACTTCCATGGATCAAAATGAAATAGCGGATGAATTTGTGAATTTCTATCGGGCCTTGTTGGGCTCGAGTTTGGAAAGAGATACCCTGGATACTTCCCTTGTTGCGCCTGGTCCGAAGGTGGAGGAGGCCAGCTCGGAGGGATTAATTAGAGATGTGAGTGTGGAAGAAGTCAAGAGTGCTCTGTTCAACATTGAGGATGACAAAGCTCCTGGCCCATATGGTTTTGAGGCTGCTTTCTTTAAGAAGGCTTGGTCCACTGTTGAAGGTGATGTTATTGCTGCTGTCTTGGAATTCTTTAGGAGTGGTAAGCTACTCAAACAGTGGAACCACGCTTCCATTGCGCTGGTGCCAAAGTCAGACCATGCCACTACAGTCAATGAATTCAGACCAATATAGTGATGTACAGTGTTCTATAAAATAATTGCCAAGATCCTGACGAATAGATTAGTGGATGTGATTGAGCCTTTGATTAGTCAAGCTCAAGCAGCATTTGTTCCAGGTAGGTCAATTGTGGAAAACATTCACATGGCCCAAGAAATGCTGAAGCATTATGCTAGAAAGAGAGGCTCTCCCCGTTCCATCTTAAAGATAGACCTCCAAAAAGCATATGATACGGTTCACTGGGAATTCCTACGGGATACTTTGCGCTTCCTCAATTTTCCTCCTCGGTTTATTGCTTGGATCATGGAATGTGTGAGCTCTACCTCCTAATCCATCTCACTAGGTGGACAATTGTTTGGATTCTTCAAAGGGGCCAGAGGCCTTAGTCAGGGAGATCCTTTGTCTCCATTCCTCTTTGTGTTGTGCATGGAAATGCTCTCTCGATCCCTTCTTCATGCTTCTACGATGTCAGATTTCCAGTTTCACCCTAGGTGTTATCACTTTAACATCACCCACTTGGTGTATGCTGATGATTTGCTGATTATGTCGAAGGGTGATGTCCCAAGTGTAAAAATCATCCTGGATTGTGTTAGTAAGTTTGGGAAGATGGCTGGCCTCCATGCTAATGCGATGAAATCCAATCTATTCATGGCAGCTGTCAAAGAGCCAGTGCGTAGTGAAATCATTCGGCTAAGTGGATACCAGATTGGATCTTTCCCATTTAGGTACCTTGGTATCTCTCTTGCCGCTGGCAGACTTAGGGAAGGAGATTATAGTGGTTTGGTTGATGGGATTGCAAAGAAAATAGCCTCTTGGCCCAGAAATACTCTATCTTATGCAGGGAAACTTGAGTTGCTTCGATCTGTAGTTCAAGGGGTGGAATGTTATTGGCTCTCTATTCTCCCTATTTCTTGTGGAGTTATTGACAAAATTGACAAGATATGCAGGAACTTTATGTGGACTAGCAAACATCCTCCGATTGCTTGGAGGAAAGTTTGCTCACCTGTTGAGGATGGGGGTTTGGGTCTTCGTGATTTGAGAATTTGGAATAAGACCCTATTAGCTAAAACACTCTGGGACATTCACAAAAAGAAAGACACACTGTGGGTGAAATGGATCAACCATTACTACTGGGATAACTTAGAGGATTGGAGAGCTAGAAAATTTGACAACATCCTCATTAAGAAATTGGTTGAGCTTAGAGATGAGCTCGCTGTTAGATTCAATGGTTGGACTAATGCGGCGCTGCAATTGGATACTTGGTTACAAAAGAGGGATGGACTTACACTTCTTTATAAAAGCTTCTTTGATGGTGCGGGGAGATGGCCTTGGAAGCCAATTGTCTGGAAACCTTACATCCTTCCTAAGCATATAATTATTTTATGGCTTGTTGCCCATGGTAAATGCCTTACTAAGGACCGTCAATTGTATGTTCAAGATCAATCTTGTGGGTTCTGTGGGGTTGTGAATGAGAATGCCCAACATGTGTTCTTCGAATGCACAGTCTCCCGGCAGCTTTGGGCTCGTCTCTGGGAATGGTTAGGTATCCAATATCAAGTTTGTTCTTTAATGGGTTTGTTAAGATTTATGCGCAGGTCCTACAAGGGCACTACTTTTCAGAAGCGGAGATTCCAGACTGGAGTAGCAGCAGTGTTTTATC
>NC_133122.1:6953597-6973597 GCF_033568475.1 Henckelia pumila
AGTTATCGAATCTCGAACGACTCTCGATTTACCAATGGTTGTTGATTCGATCGGGATATATGGATGAAGGGACCGTACTGTGCGCTAACCAAAATCTATTGGTTCTTGCAGGCACTATCAGTGATACCTAGGGAATCATGGGGCGATGTTGCTAGGCGCTCTTACCATGATTCGATGGGCAAGTCGGAAATTGTTGTTCCGAGTCACAAGGAGTTGTGAGCCCACGACTAGCTGTATCCCTGAACCATTGAGGGTCACATAGAGTAATGGATTTTTAATCCCCGTTGAGATAGTTAAATTTAAAAAGTTAAATTTAATGAACAAAGAAGTTGGACTTCTTATTTAAGAGTAGAGGAGTAAGATTTCCTAAAATGACATAGGGATGGCCATTTTTGGAAATCACTGAATTCGGATTCAGAAAAATTTATCTTGACTTTAAAAGGTGCAGAAATGGTTTCTGTGCACATTGGTGAAATCAGTTTATCAATCGGAGTCACGATGAATTTTATATTAATTTCTGAACATGCGGGCTTTGCTTGTCGGGCTTGAAATTATCACTAATGGGCCCTAAGATGTTAGTGGCCTACATTATAAATAAGTTATTACAGTACAGAAATTAGACACAACAGGTCACAAATTTTTGAAAAAACCTAGTATTTTTCTCTGACAGTGGCCGGCCCCCTCCCTCTCTACTCGGGAAAATCCAGCCTGTGAATTTTGAATTACAGTCTGGTTTAATGGATCAAATTCGTTAATTCTCTTCGTAGAAACTTCTGATAGATTTTCTAGCGCAATCTATCAGAGGGATTAATTATCCGTTCGTGGACCTGATTGAAGAACAGTTCGTCCATCAGTTCCAGGGATATACAACAAGAGCAGAGCAATCTGTTGGTGTCCATAATCTCGATTCTAGATTGGAGGTAAAAATTTATAATTGTTATTTAATTTTTACACACACAATTTAATCGTAAAAGTTTTGATACCCAATATGGAATCGTTCCATATAAAATTTTTAAACTTCCGCTGCACCGGGTATCAATCCTGATTGATCTGATCGTCGCGTTCTCCAACAGTGGTATCAGAGACAGGTTGCTCAGATCAAGCGATTAAATTAATCGATTGTACTAAAATTTTTAAGCCTCGGTTTTTGAAACAAAATAAAAATTTTAAAAAAAATAAAAAATTTTTTTTTTTCGGGCAAAAACCCGGGCAGCGATTGGATCGCTGCCCGGGGGGGCAGCGATCGGCGCTGCCCAGCGCAGCACACGGCGCTGCCCATGGGCAGCGATCGTCGCTGCCCTAGGGGCGGCCGGGCTGCCCGGTCCGAGCCCTTCGGGGCGCGGGCAGCCCGGGAGTGTCCCGGGCGGCCCGCGAAAAATTATTTTTAATTTTTAAATTAAATTTTAATATGTTAAAATTCTATTTTTGGTCCGATCGAAAATCGTTTTTGATTGGTCCACGAGGCGTCGGATCGAATTGTTCGAGTCCGAAAATTTTAAAATTGATTTTTGGATAAATTTGAATTTTTTGAAAATTTAAATATTTTATCCGTTAAATTGAATTTTGAAATTAATTATTTTTGGTACAATTGATGATAATATATGATCTTATGGATATATTGAGTAAAATATGATTTTATGTATAAAATTGGATTTTATAGATAAAATATGATTTTATTTGATAAAAAGATAAAATATGATTTTGTATGTAAAATAAGATTTTATATATGGAATATGATTTTATCCTTTCAAATTTAAATTGCCATTGCATGTTATCCAATAAAATAATTTTGAATTAAATGTTATTGGATAAGGATGATCGATTGCCATGACCAATTTTGTAGGTGCATGTTAGGAATTTACATTTGTTTTTATTGTTATTGGATTTATTAATGGGCCTGGTTTATGGCCCAATATGAATTGTCATATGTAATAAAAGTGGGCTTGGTTTATGGCCCATTCCCACCCCTTAAAATGTATCCCCTACTTGTCATTGTTATTTATTGTAAATACATTAGATTTAGTGGGAGATGAAGATTTGAAGACGGTGGTGGGCCCAGCAGACAATAAAGACAGAAGAAATGTAAATTGGAAGCACAATGTAATAGGATTGCATTGCATACCTGCATATTACCTAGGATTGGACTAAGACTCGTGATTGGCAACCACGGGTCGATTAGAAATGGAATCGATCATCCTATATAATATATGATATTATTGTTGTATGCATGTTTTATACAAAATTGTCTGAATCCGGCAAGCATACAAAAATTTTAAAATGATGAGACAAATTTTCAAAATTAAAATCCCTCATTTTAAATATGATTTAAAATTGATATCAAGATAAATAAAGGAAATTTAAATTTGTTTAAATGTTCCTACCTTCCATCAACGATCAATGTATGAGATGCTACCCGCGGATACGGTCCGGCTAATATTATTGGGGGGGCCCGTTCGTCGGAAAGCTGTACATTGGATCGACACATGTTGTAAGTTGGGTGGAACTCCCATGGGATCGGCTCATATTATTGGGGGATCCACATGGCGACCGTCCATCACAACTTAATATTGATGGGTCATCTTGACATGTCACAATAAACGGCGTCATATTATTGGGCCCTTATTGGACATGAGGTAAAAACGTGGAGGTTGCTTTGGAAGCAATTGGGCTCTACCTTTTGAAAATTATGGTTGGCTGATATTATTCGGGACCATAGTTTGTCAATTGGACTCCATGTTCTCACTAAGGAAAACAGTTTCCCGTTTTCACTAGAGGGTAGTGAAATCGTTAAAATAGTGGGAGTGAGATTCATAAAATAAATTTCGCCTATTTTATGTCTTAGTAAATTAATTTAACAATCATCGATAATTGTCTGTTTCATCTCAGTAATCCACATGTTTCTATTCTCCAACAAAACAAACTTACTGGCGCAAACAATACAGAATGATTCCATAAAGTTAAGATTGTCCTAAGTTCGGAAAAGATTTTCTAAGTGTTAGAAAAGGCTTCTCCGAAAACAGCCCCGGCTGATGTAACTGCCGAAAGGTTGGCCGAACTAGAGAAATGGTTGGACCATGATCTCAAGGCCAAATGTTACATGCAAAATTGGACAAGTCTAAACAAGTTTTCCATCACTGCAAGAAACCCGGTCATTAGAAACGTAACTGCAAGGAATACCTCAAGCAGTTGCGAACTGCAAAGGGTATGTTTTACATTAAAATGTTTTTCTTAATACTACTTCTTGGGTATTGGATACCAGATGTAGATCTCATATTTGCAATGAGTTGCAAATGATGACAAGAAGTAATAGGCTAAGGATGGGTGAGACCCAGTCAAGGCTCAGGAATGGTTCTAGAGATAAATCCAAAGCTATAGGAGACATTTATTTTGCAGAACAATTTTAAGTTTTTTGAGAGATGTTTTATTTGTTCCAGATTTGATTAAAAATATTATTTATGTTTCTATGCTTGATAGAGATGGTTATTCTTGCAATTTTGTGAATGGGATTTGCAATATTTACAAGAATGAATGTTTGATTGGAAATGGACAACTTGAAAACGATCTATATAACTTAAAATTAAAAGACGTTCCAATAAATTATGTTGATAAACCGGTGACAACAAACAAAAGGAAAATCGATAGTCAAAACCCGGCAAACCTTTGGCATGCTAGGCTAGGTCATATTTCCTCAAGGAGGATGAACAAGCTAGTGGGAGAGGGCATGTTTGATATGTCTGATATTAACTTTCTACCTACTTGTGAGTCCTGCCTGAAAGGAAAAATGACTAAATCTCCTTTTAAGGGAAAACCTGAGCGTAGTCAAAATCTGTTGGATTTGATCCATACAGACGTTTGTGGGACATTTAGAATTAGTACTCAATATGGCCACACCTACTTCATTACCTTTACTGTAGTGACCCTTACCCGGATCACCTACTAAACAGAACTTATGCATGCAATTAACTTAATTAAACAGATATCAGAATAAAACTGCGGAATCCAATAACATTATACAATCCCAAGTAAAGGAATCTGTAATTATCCAATAATATACAACCAAATCGAATAGCTGTATAAACCCAAACAACAGTAATAAAACCTAGACGATGCTCCAGCTGGCCAACCACTGACTAACCCCTCCTGGATCCACCCTCCTCGTCCAATCGCAAACCTGCCCCATGGAATAGGGTGTCCAGAAAATACAGAGTACGAGACGTGAGCATAAAACGCTCAGTGCGAGAGTATGAGTATACATGCATGCAAAGTGAACTCCCTATAGACTCGAGGTCAAGGATCAGATAACAGAGACAGACCGGGCCCTGGTATGTAGCACGCTGTGCCGTCGCTTCAGGAGGTGGCTCCCATACCGAGATAACCGTGGAAACGCCGGACCCAAATCGATGGAAGTCCATCCACTAACAGGATAGGGTACAACCCTACTAACAGACATCTCGAAGGAGATACAGCAAGATGCAAATGAATGCAGCATAATATCATGGCATATAAATCATGCAGTCATATAATACATGCATACTCAGTCAGGATATCTCGAACAGTACTTTCGTACCTCAAAACAGTGTAAGCTCTACCAACTCTAGGTCCACGCCTATAGTCTGCTCTACACTGCCAAATGATACTACTATCATTAAAGTGCTCTAAAAGCCTTAACTAAGCTATTGCATACTCCTAAATATTTATAGGAAGCAAAAGCTATACCTTCGTCCGTCGTTAGCCCTTTGATGTCGATGCCTCCAGAACTTGGGCACAACTCCGCTACGACTACCGAACGCCTCTCCGACCTCCGGACCAAGCCTAAGAAGACTAGAACAGCTCCAAAAGGACTAGAAAGGAAAGGAGAACTCGGAATTGGCAAATGAAAGTGAAGTCTCGGCCTTCTATTTATAGACAACGATCGGAACTTCCGATCCTTGATCGGAACGTCCGAACCTCGATCGGAACGTCCGATCCTGCCATCGGAGCTTCCGAAGATCCTGATCTGCCACGTGTCAAAATATCACTTGTTGACTCCGGATAGGGGTGATCGGAGCTTCCGGTCCTGATCGGAGCTTCCAATCCAACCACACGTCATGCCTGACGTAATAACATCGGTGCCTCCGATCGCTCATCGGAGCTTCCGATCCTGTTCGGAGCTTCCGATCGTGCCTTCGGAGCTTCCGATCCGTCCGATACCTAATTCAATTAATTAGCATTAATCCTTTAATTACTCAATTAGGGCACGGGCTACTACATTCTCCCCCACTTAAGATATTTCGTCCTCGAAATCAGATCTTAAGTACCGAATGCAAATACAGAAGTCAGAAACATTCTTTATTCAAATCAAACGTTTACAGAGTTTGCAATTGAATACAACTTAAAGAATGAAATCAAAACAACTCAGGATGGTCTTTACGCATCATGTCCTCAAGCTACCAAGTGGCTTCCTCAGTGCCTCGGCGCTGCCACTGAATTAAAACCAAAGGAATGACTTTGTTCCGTAAAACCTTATCCTTATAATCAAGGATGCGAAGAGGTTTCTCAACATAAGTCAAATCCTTGTCTACCTGAACCTCAGATCGCTGCAGAATATGAGATTCATCCGCCACATACCGTCGCAACAGAGATACGTGGAACACGTCGTGAATGCTGGATAGATGCGGTGGCAAAGCTAGTCGATAAGCCAAATCGCCAATGCTCTCTAAGATCTCAAACGGACCGATAAATCTGGGAGACAACTTGCCCTTAAGGCCAAATCTGAGAATCTTGCGGAAAGGTGACACTCTCAGAAACACTTTCTCCCCGACCTCGAACTGCAAGGGCCTACGCCTGATATTAGCATAGCTGGCCTGACGATCCTGTGCAGTCTTAATCCGTTTCTTGATCTGATCAACAATGTCTATCGCCTGCTGGATAAACTCCGGTCCTTCAGCCTGTCTCTCCCCCACTTCTTCCCAGAAGAGTGGAGTACGACAACGTCGCCCATACAACGCCTCAAAAGGTGCCATCCCAATACTAGTGTGATAGCTGTTGTTGTAAGCGAACTCGATCAACGGCAAATGATCCTGCCAGGCTGAACCAAAATCTATGACGCACGCTCTAAGCAT
Organism: Henckelia pumila; assembly: GCF_033568475.1. Classification (NCBI taxonomy): domain Eukaryota; kingdom Viridiplantae; phylum Streptophyta; class Magnoliopsida; order Lamiales; family Gesneriaceae; genus Henckelia; species Henckelia pumila. The sequence goes on from NC_133122.1 coordinate 6,959,699, forward strand.
ATCCTCTAACGTACGGATAGTGCGCTCTGACTGACCATCAGTCTCCGGATGATAGGCTGTACTCAAACTGAGAGTAGTACCCATCGCACGCTGAACACTCCCCCAGAACCTAGAAGTAAACCTGGGGTCCCGATCGCTGACAATTCTCACAGGCACTCCACAACGGAAACAAGCTCCAGAAGCTCTACGGCACTTGTCGGATGGATGGTTCTTTCCACAGTGATCACACTTGTCCTTTTTACCGTAACGGACAACACCTCCCGAACCAGAGGAAGAAGAAGATCCAGACTTCTTGAAAGTTTGGGCACGGGGACCCAGAGAACTAGTAGGTCTTGACTGAGAGAAAGACCTGTTCCGCCGAATGCTGTCCTCCGCCTGGTGACAACGGCTCACCAAACCCTCGTAGGACATGTCGTCGCCAACCGCCACACGGTCATGGATCTCAGGGTTAAGGCCCTGAAGGAACAGATTATACTTCATCTCTGAGCTATCAGCAATCTCGGGGCAATAGCATAACAGATCAAAGAACCTCTGCTGATACTCATCGATAGACATGGCTCCCTGTCGCAGACTCAGTAGCTCGCCTGCCTTCGACTGACGGAGTGCCGGAGGAAAATACCGCTTTTGGAAAGCTGTGCGAAACTCGGCCCAGGTGGCCACTCCTCTCGCCGCAACAAAAGGTGCAGAAGTAAACCTCCACCACCTGCGCGCACGCCCATCCAGAAGATAGCCAAGGGTCTCCACCTTCTGCTCATCGGTGCATTGGAAAGTCTGAAAAGTCGTCTCCATGCGGTCTAACCAGTTCTCCGCATCCTCCGGAGACTCACCTCCAACTAAGGGCTTAGGACCCATAGCTAAGAATCGACGCACAGTGAAACGCTCGTCGTCATGGTGACGATGACGCCGTTCTCGACGAGGCTCCCGGTCGGCATCACCCCAACGCCCACCAACACTGCCATGAGAACTCTGGTCGTCACGATTTGACATCTACAAAAATACCTCAAGATGAGACTAAATCCCAAGAAATTTTTTGCATTCTCTGATACCATAAATGTAGTGACCCTTACCCGGATCACCTACTAAACAGAACTTATGCATGCAATTAACTTAATTAAACAGATATCAGAATAAAACTGCGGAATCCAATAACATTATACAATCCCAAGTAAAGGAATCTGTAATTATCCAATAATATACAACCAAATCGAATAGCTGTATAAACCCAAACAACAGTAATAAAACCTAGACGATGCTCCAGCTGGCCAACCACTGACTAGCCCCTCCTGGATCCACCCTCCTCGTCCAATCGCAAACCTGCCCCATGGAATAGGGTGTCCAGAAAATACAGAGTACGAGACGTGAGCATAAAACGCTCAGTGCGAGAGTATGAGTATACATGCATGCAAAGTGAACTCCCTATAGACTCGAGGTCAAGGATCAGATAACAGAGACAGACCGGGCCCTGGTATGTAGCACGCTGTGCCGTCGCTTCAGGAGGTGGCTCCCATACCGAGATAACCGTGGAAACGCCGGACCCAAATCGATGGAAGTCCATCCACTAACAGGATAGGGTACAACCCTACTAACAGACATCTCGAAGGAGATACAGCAAGATGCAAATGAATGCAGCATAATATCATGGCATATAAATCATGCAGTCATATAATACATGCATACTCAGTCAGGATATCTCGAACAGTACTTTCGTACCTCAAAACAGTGTAAGCTCTACCAACTCTAGGTCCACGCCTATAGTCTGCTCTACACTGCCAAATGATACTACTATCATTAAAGTGCTCTAAAAGCCTTAACTAAGCTATTGCATACTCCTAAATATTTATAGGAAGCAAAAGCTATACCTTCGTCCGTCGTTAGCCCTTTGATGTCGATGCCTCCAGAACTTGGGCACAACTCCGCTACGACTACCGAACGCCTCTCCGACCTCCGAACCAAGCCTAAGAAGACTAGAACAGCTCCAAAAGGACTAGAAAGGAAAGGAGAACTCGGAATTGGCAAATGAAAGTGAAGTCTCGGCCTTCTATTTATAGACAACGATCGGAACTTCCGATCCTTGATCGAAAAGTCCGAACCTCGATCGGAACGTCCGATCCTGCCATCGGAGCTTCCGAAGATCCTGATCTGCCACGTGTCAAAATATCACTTGTTGACTCCGGATAGGGTGATCGGAGCTTTCGGTCCTGATCGGAGCTTCCGATCCAACCACACGCCATGCCTGACGTAATAACATCGGTGCCTCCGATCGCTCATCGGAGCTTCCGATCCTGTTCGGAGCTTCCGATCGTGCCTTCGGAGCTTCCGATCCGTCCGATACCTAATTCAATTAATTAGCATTAATCCTTTAATTACTCAATTTGGGCACGGGCTACTACATTTACTGATGATTATTCTAGGTATGGGTATTTATATTTAATGAAATATAAGTCTGAAGCATTTGAAAAGTTCAAAGAATTCAAGGCTGAAGTAGAAAACAAGCTAGGTAAAAGTATTAAAGCACTTCGATCGGATCGAGGTGGAGAATACTTAAGTACCGAGTTTTTGGACTATCTGAAAGAGAATGGGATTCTCTCTCAGTGGACTCCTCCTATGACACCACAGCTTAATGGTGTATCGGATCATCGTAATCAAACTTTGTTGGACATGGTTCGGTCCATGATGAGCTTCACTGAGCTTCCACCTTCGTTTTGGGGCTATGCGCTTGAAACGGCGGTATTGTTGTTGAACAACGTCCACACTAAAGCAGTGGACAAAACACCATACGAGTTATGGAATGGCAAAGCTCCTAAGTATTCGTACTTGAGGATTTGGGGATGTCCTGCTTACGTGAAGCGGACAGTGGGAGATAAGTTGGATAGTCGATCCACCTTATGTTATTTTGTAGGGTATCCGAAGAATTCAATCGGATATTATTTCTATTATCCTGCTGAAACAAAGGTGTTTGTTTCAAGGAATGCCACCTTCTTGGAGAAGGAGTTCTTATCGGATAAGAAAGGCGAGATGATGGAACTCGAAGAAATTCGAGAAGAACCCGAAATACAAAATAACGATCCTACACCTCAGGAACCATTGATAGACACGCCTGTACCTAGAAGATCCGAGAGGACTTCTAGACCTCCTATTCGATATGGTCTTCTTCTTGAAGGGGATCTAGATGAACCCGATGTTGGATGTGATCCAAGAAACTTCAAGGAAGCAATTTCTGATGCGGATTCAAATTTATGGCTTGAATCTATGCAGTCGGAAATAGATTCGATGCATACAAACCAAGTTTGGTCTTTAGTAGATCCTCCCGATGGAATTGTTCCAATAGGGTGTAAATGGATCTACAAGAGAAAGCTTGGGCCTAATGGTAAGGTATTGACCTACAAGGCGCGATTGGTGGCGAAAGGTTATACTCAAAGACAAGGAGTTGACTATGATGAAACCTTTTCACCAGTTGCAATGTTCAAGTCCATAAGAATCCTTATTGCCATAGCTGCTTGGTATGACTATAAGATATGGCAAATGGATGTGAAGACTGCTTTTCTTAATGGAGACATTAAGGAAGAAATCTATATGACGCAGCCTGAGGGATACACATCCATGGGAAGCGAGCATAAGGTATGCAAGCTTCAGAGATCAATCTATGGTCTAAAACAAGCATCAAGAAGTTGGAACCAGAAATTTGATGAAACAATAAAGGATTTTGGTTTCATCAAGAACCCGGAGGAACCATGCGTGTACAAGAAAGTAGTTAAGGATGCTGTGACATTCTTAGTACTTTATGTTGATGACATCCTACTCATTGGGAATGACGTAGGGATGTTGCAGTCAACAAAGATATGGTTATCAGGTAGATTCTCGATGAAGGATTTGGGTGAGGCATCCTATATTCTAGGGATACAGATCTATAGAGATAGATCTAAGAGAATGATAGGACTCACTCAATCAACCTACATCGACACCATATTGAAACGGTTTTCAATGGATGGGTCCAAGAGAGGACATCTACCCATGTGTCATGGAGTTTCTCTATCCAAGTCTATGTGTCCCAAGACTGATGAAGAGATAGATAAAATGACACATGTACCATATGCGTCAGCCATAGGTAGTATCATGTATGGGATGATATCTACCAGACCGGATGTAGCATTTGCTCTGAGTTTCACGAGCAGATATCAAGCTAATCCCGGTCAAATGCATTGGAAAGCCGTGAAGGACATTCTTAAGTACTTACAAAGGACTAAGAATATGTTCATGGTATATGGAGGAAAGGAACTAAAATTGGAAGGCTATACCGACTCTAGCTTCCAAAGTGACGTGGATGACTCGAAGTCAACCTCTGGATTTGTGTTCATGCTCAATGGCGGTGCTGTCTCTTGAAAGAGTTCCAAGCAGGACACCACAGCAGATTCCACCACTGAGGCAGAATACATTGCAGCATCATCTGCTGCTAAAGAGGCCGTTTGGATGAGGAATTTCGTCCAAGAGTTGGGCATCATTCCTGAAGTTGTTGGTCCAGTCCCGGTGTACTGTGACAACACGGGTGCCATTGCTCAGGCAAAGGAACCAAGGTCTCATAAAAGATCCAAACACGTACTGAGGAAATACCACATCATCCGGGAGATTGTGGAAAGAGGAGACATCACTGTCGAAAGAGTGGCCTCTGCAGACAATATCGCTGATCCACTTACTAAGCCCTTGCCAGGACCATTATTTGACAAACATCGCGAAGCAATGGGTCTACGTACTATGACTAGTTGGCTTTAGGGCAAGTGGGAGATTGAAAGAGTAGGTGCCCGGTGAGCCAACTTGTGGCTAAGGGCTTTGATGACTCTTTGTATAAACAATATTTTGTTTAATATAATTTACACTTTTATTAATGGCAATGACTTTATCTTTCTTCATATTGTTATATTGTGATATACTATTGTTGTTTTGATAAAGACCTTGAATATACTATAGTGTATGTAAGATGTGGTAGCACATGGGTATGGCTATCATGAAATACATCTTATAGTCACTGTATATTCTAAACTGTTCCTAGTCGATTGAGCCGTCCGATAATAAGGATAAGGATCGCTCGAGTTTGAGACTAGCATTTGCGATGCAGAGTACCCCGTTTCATTGGTAAGGAACATAGAGATGTTCGAAGCATGCAAATGGATATTCATATGATGAATGATCGAACTACCCTATCCGGACTTTCCAAGTGGTTATCACTTATCGAGTGGATAAAGTTCGCGGTTTTGGTTGTACACCATTAGTCCTTACTACTTGAAACATCATTGAGACTCTATAGGCTAGTACTGTGCTTTGACTCGTTTACCGACTCTATTGGGGTCATCAGGTGTCGGGATTGGGTACAGTTACAACACATATAGGAGTCGATGCTTTGTTGTCAAGGATTCACCACATACTTGCGAGTGTGGATATCCTATGCGATCTGAGGAGATATTAGTGTGACGAATCTCTGGCCAGAGTACATGATGTGTTTTAAGAAATGGTTTCTTAGTAGCACATGCGATGTCACTATTTGATCTTCAAGATGTATTGCATAGTTATCGAATCTCGAACGACTCTCGATTTACCAATGGTTGCTGATTCGATCGGGATATATGGATGAAGGGACCGTCCTGTACGCTAACCAAAATCTATTGGTTCTTGCAGGCACTATCAGTGATACCAAGGGAATCATGGGGCGATGTTGCTAGGCACTCTTACCATGATTCGATGGGCAAGTCGGAAATTGTTGTTCCGAGTCACAAGGAGTTGTGAGCCCATGGCTAGCTGTATCCCTGAACCATTGAGGGTCACACAGAGTAATGGATTTTTAATCCCCGTTGAGATAGTTAAAAGGTGCAGAAATGGTTTCTGTGCACATTGGTGAAATCGGTTTATCAATCGGAGTCACGATAAATTTTATATTAATTTCTGAACATGCAAGCTTTGCTTGTCGGGCTTGAAATTATCACAAATTTTCGAAAAAACCTAGTATTTTTCTCTGACAGTGGCCGGCCCCCTCCCTCTCTACTCGGGAAAATCCAGCCTGTGAATTTTGAATTACAGTCTGGTTTAACGGATCAAATTCGTTAATTCTCTTCGTAGAAACTTCTGATAGATTTTCTAGTGCAATCTATCAGAGGGATTAATTATCCGTTCGTGAACCTGATTGAAGAAAAGTTCGTCCATCAGTTCCAGAGATATACAACAAGAGCAGAGCAATCTGTTGGTGTCCATAATCTCGATTCGAGATTGGAGGTAAAAATTTATAATTGTTATTTAATTTTTACACACACAATTTAATCGTAAAAGTTTTGATACCCAATATGGAATCGTTCCATATAAAATTTTTAAACTTCCGCTGCAACGGGTATCAATCCTGATTGATCTGATCGCCGCGTTCTCCAACAGGGGCGCCCCTGTTTTTTTCCAAAACATTAGGCTAATCTCCAGGCTGCGCGCGAGCCATCAAAAATTACCGCAGGGGCGCCTCCTGGAGCAGAAAATTGCCCTGTTCTTTGTCCGCAAATTCGATCCCTTCAACTCCTTCCAATTCCTCAAACTCAAGTCTAAAACATGATATAAAAGATTCAAATCATGCATATTAATATAAACAAGGTCTCAAACATCTATACATGTATTTATTACATCGTACAAGTCACTAAAGAAACGATAAACGACAACGACACAAACTATCTCAAGTTTGATACATGTATTCCAAAACCAACTAAACCAAAGTTTCATGCTTCTAAAGTTCAAGACCTCATCTACAACCCGAGCCCTCACGTGCTAGACTCTCTCCCAGCTGTCAATGACGTCGATGATCAGCTCCTGCCCTCTCTGTTGTCATGCACACATACAAAACAAGACAACAACCGGATAAACTCCGGTGAGATATAATTCTCAGTATAACCAACATATCGAAAGCGTTAAATAAATCATATTAACTCTATTTAAAACTCGACTCAACAAATAGAGTACTCAAACGCTTTAAATACGAATTGATTCACATAACTTCGAAGCCATCAAGATTCATAAATGATCTTAACATGGATATCCATCTAACGAGTTCGTAACCGACTCGCAAATAAGGTTAACAGCAACCTTGGCATAGAATCAATTCAATATAACATCATATCAACTCGAATATAAAGATCCACTACCTGAGATGGATCAACAACACCACAATTAATTCAAAACATAAACAAGTATGTGATTTTTGCGGGACAACTCAAAGATAATCGTTCTTGAGTTTCAAAGTCCCTACTTCGCGATGTCGTCATTATACCTTCGTTTATCTCGGTTCTGAACTCTTCAAATCTGCGAGATATAATCAAAATACATATATCAAACTTCATACCAATCTATCATTTCAGAAACGAGTCAAAACCATCAAGACTTCATCAATCAATCGCATTTCAAACCTCAACTCTTTCTTCGTTCGTTCAAAGTCGGCGTCTCATGTTATTGGCCTTCCAAACTTGACTGAAACTGAACAATAAAAATACTATAACATTGATAACATCTCAATAACAACTTCAACTCAGAATTCGGCTATCAAAACAGTTCCAAAACTCGATTAAACGACGTAGCGATTCCAAATCGGTAACCGACGTAATCCCGACTTCGAAATTATTTCTCTTTTCAATATCATTCAAACTTATAGATATATTTCACAAACCAGCTGATATAACTCATTCAAATCTTCATTGAAATAGCTATAATCTACAATCATAAGCTGGAGATCATATTTGGACACAATAACATAAGCTCATCAATTCCGGTGTTGCATATTCAAACGACAGAACACCAAGCACAATTCCAAAATTTCAGAATCTGATCTTTGCCACATATCAATTTCGAAATCCATAAAACATAACATAAAACTTACACGAGATCGAAGCCCTCGTCGTAAGGATTCCAGAACACTTTTCGGAATCAAAATCGGATAATCGGAACAAAAGTTATGGCAATTCGAAAATACAACTTTCAAAGGCAAAATGAAGAAATCGAGCTCTGTTCTTATTTTTCTGAAAATTATACTTCATACACGTGCATAATCTGAGTAATCAATTCAATATCTGATAACTTTGACTAAAATTGCACTTTAGTCCCTAGATTCTTCAATAATTGCAATTTGGTCCTCGGCCCCTATTTTAATTCAATCAATCCTAAATAATTTAAGAATATTAGAATTTAAATCAAAACTCTAAATATTCCCAAATTAAATATACTCGGATTAAAATTAAATAAATTCGGATTAATCTCTAATTAATCCCGTGCCTTACATTTCTCCCCCACTAAGACATGAGTTCGTCCTCGAATTCATAAACAGTATAGATATGCAGTCCGCATGCTCATAAGAATAAAGAATAACTGAAAACCAAATAAGAACTCACATCAGTGAAATAGATAAGGAAATCGTTGCTTGATATCTTCTTCGACTTCCCAAGTCGCTTCTTCAATTCCGTGTCTACTCCATTGAATCTTCACCAATGGAATGGTCTTCGTTCGGAGTTGCTTCGTCTTTCTATCAAGAATCTGAATAGGTTGCTCGAAATAACTAAGAGTGTCATCCAATTCAGCTTCATCGGAGTGAATCACATGAGATGCATCAGATATGTAATTCGTCAACATCGATACATGAAAGACATCATGTATTCCAGATAAAGACATAGGAAGAGCGAGTCGATAAGCTAGATTGTCTATCTTCTCGAGAATCTCATACAGCCCAATATACCTCGGAGATAATTTCCCTCGTTTACCAAATCGAACGGTGCCTCTGAACGGTGAAATCTTCAGAAACACTCTATCTCCCTAATCAAAAGATAACGGCCGTCATCGTACATTCGCATATCTGGTCTGTGCTGTGCTGTGCTGTTCTCATTCTCTGCTGTATCAGTTTCACCTTTTCAGTCATCTGTCTGATCATATCTGGCCCTAACTCAGGTACCTCAGAAACATCATCCCAATACAAAGGTGATCGACACTTCTTTCCATATAACGCTTTGAATGGTGCCATCTCTATACTCCTCTGATAACTGTTGTTATAAGAAAATTCCACGAGTGGTATAGAAGTTTGCCATATAACACCAAAATCAAGTACTACAGCTCTAAGCATATCCTCAAGCGTCTGAATAGTTCATTCAGATTGACCGTCGGTTTGAGGATGGTAAGCAGTACTCAAATGTAAACGCGTACCTAGAGCTTCCTGTAGGCTATGCCAAAAGTGTGAAGTAAACCTCGGATCTCGGTCAGATACAATCGACTTTGGCACACCATGAAGTCTTACCACTTCTCGAATATAAAGATCCGCCATTTGATCATGACGATAAGTCATTCAATAAGGAATAAAGCACGCAGATTTCGTCAATCTGTCAATGATCACCCAAACAGCATCGCATCCTCGAGATGATCGTGGCAACTTCATTACAAAGTCCATGGAAATGTGATCCCATTTCCATTCAGCAATTGATAAACTCTGTAATAAGCCATCCGGTTTCTTTCTTTCAGCCTTCACCTGTTGGCAATTCAAACATTTGGATACAAATTCAGTCACATCAGACTTCATTTGCTTCCACCAGTACTGACTCTTCAAGTCGTTGTACATCTTTCTGCCTCCAGGGTGAACACTAAAGCGACTACAATGGGCTTTTTTCAAAATATTCTGTCTCAAGTCTGCAATATTGGGAACAACTATTCGGTTATTCACATACAAGATATCATCGTCACTAAGCTTGTACTCAGACTGATGTCCTGATCTGATCATTTCAATCGATTTCTGTACATTCTGATCAGCTTTCTGTGCTTCTTTGATACAAATCAACAACTCTGGCTCAGCACTGATTGCATAAACTCTCATAGGCCTTCTATATGTCTCAAATACATATCCAGAAACACAATAATTCTCAATCAAATTAGATACACCTATAGTAGATAAAGATAGAGCACATACTTTTCTACTCAGGGCATCTGCTGCTGCGTTAGATTTTCCCGGATAGTATTTTATTTCACAATCAAAATCCTTCAGTAAATCAAGCCATCGTCGTTGTCTCATATTCAATTCAGACTGTGAAAATAAATACTTCAAACTTTTATGATCAGAAAAGATTTCAAACTTCTCGCCGTATAAATAATGTCTCCAGATCTTCAATGCAAAAACGATAGCAGCCAATTCAAGATCATGAATCGGATACCTAACCTCATGTGGTTTCAGTTGTCGAGAAACATAAGCAACAACATGTCCTTTCTGCATTAAAATACATCCCAAACCCTGGTGAGAAGCATCACAATAAACAATAAAATCACCAGTACCTGTAGGGATTGTCAACACTGGCGCAGTAGTCAATCTCTTCTTCAGTTCAACAAAACTCCTTTCACATGCCTCAGACCAAACAAATGGTGCATTCTTCTGTGTAAGCTGTGTAATAGGCTTCGCTATAGATGAAAAATCTCGAATGAATCGACGATAATAACCAGCTAAGCCCATAAAACTTCGAATTTCTGGCACAGACGTCAGTCTTTGCCAACTGATCACAGCTTCTACTTTGCTTGGATCCACTGATATACCATCTCCTGAAATTATATGGCCAAGAAACACGACTCGTTGCAACCAAAACTCACATTTGGATAACTTGGCATATAATTTTTCTTCCCGTAACGTTCTCAATACAATTCGGAGATGATCAGCATGTTCACACATATTCTTAGAATAAATCAAGATATTATTGATAAATATAATCACGAAATCATCTAGATATCTTTGAAATACCCTATTCATCAATCCCATAAAAACTGCTGGTGCATTCGTTAGACCAAAAGGCATGACTATGAATTCATAATGGCCATACCTGGTTCTAAATGCAGTCTTAGGAATATCTTCGTCTCTAACCCTCAGTTGATGATATCCGGATCACAAATCAATCTTCGAATATACTGACGATCCCTGAAATTGATCAAACAAATCATCGATACGAGGTAAAGGATAGCGATTCTTTACCGTTGCTTTGTTCAATTTCCGGTAGTCAATACATAGTCTCATCGATCTGTCCTTCTTTCTAGAAAACAATACTGGAGCACCCCAAGGAGATACGCTCGGTCTGATATAACCCTTGGCCAACAAATCTTCGAGTTGGTCTTTCAGTTCTTTCAATTCAATCGGTGCCATTCGGTACGGTGTTTTTGATATCGGTTGTGTACCTGGCATCAATTCAATACTGAAATCTATCTCTCTGTATGGTGGCAATCCTGGAATCTCATCAGGGAATACATTTGCAAAATCGCTCACCACCGGTATATCAGTCAATTTCGGACTAGTCTTCAGTATATCGACTGCATAAATAAGGAATCCTTCTGCCCCTTTCTGTAACAATTCAGTCATAGAAAGAACAGATATCAAAGGAATTCTAGCTCGTGATCCCTTACCATAAAACTTCCATTCATCAGTCATATCATGTCTGAACTTCACAATCTTCTGAAAACAGTCTACTGTAGCTCTATACTTGGTTAGCATATCAATACCGATTATGCAATCAAAATCAGACAAACCGAGTACAATACAATCTAGCTCAATCTCATGCCCCTCACACTGTAATATACAATTTCGTACAGACTTCACTGATACAATACCTCGACCCAGAGGTGATGAAATAGATACAACAGTAGCTAAGGTCTCGACAGGTAATGAATGCAATGCAACAAACTGCTCAGACATAAAAGTATGCGACGCACCAGTATCAAATAAGACATAAGCAAGATAACCATAAAGAGAACAGTTACCTGCAATCACATCATCTGGTGCCGCTTGTGCTTGCTCCTCAGTCAATGCAAACACCCTTGCTTGTTGCCTTGGAGGTTGATTCAACGTCTGACCTCCTCCTCTACTCGGTGCTGCAGGCTGTGGTTGAAAAGAGTGAACTGAAGATGTAGATTGACCCACCGGTCTCGATGCTCCTGCACCCTGTGCACCTTCAGATCCTCGTTGAGGACACACTCTTGCAAAGTGTCCCATCTTGTTGCAAATGTGGCAGCTTCCAAACACACCTCGACATTGTTCATCAGTATGGCGACCTCCACATTTCGTGCAATATACATCAGACTTCTGTCCAGCTCTAGACTGTCGGGATCCACTAGAACTAGAAGAGCTACCACCACCTGATCTCTTGAACGGTTTGCTCTTACACTTGAAGAAATTTTTCTTTCCACTGGTACTACCTCCAGCTTCAAATTGAGGTGGCTGTGGAATTTGTTGTTGTTCCTGTGGTTGTCTCACTGGCTGTGGCACAAACTGTGCTCCTCGTTGTTTCAGTATTCCTGCTTCTGCACCCTTTGCTCGATTTAGAGCATCAGCAAAGGTATTCGGTCTTCCCGAATTCACAAGGGTAAACACACCAGGATTCAAGCCATTGATAAATTGATCGGCTTGAGCTTCGTCACTAACAGCGATATGTGGTGCAAACTTCAACAAGCTAGTGAATTTGGCAACATATTCTTCAATATTCAACTGTCCCTGTTGCAAACTTGCAAACTCTGCTCCTTTGTCCTTGCGATAAGACACAGGAAAAAAATGCTGATAGAAAGCAGTTCGAAATACAGACCAGGTAATAACAGTACCTTGGTTTTCCAGTGCTCTCTTCGTCGCTATCCACCAACTCTTGGAAAGGCCATGCAATTGATGAATTATCTGTCTCACACGACGATCATCTGTATAATCAATGGACTCAAATAACTGCTCAATATCTTCCAGCCAGTTCTCATACTCTATAGCATTCTCTGTTCCTTGCAACTTCGGTGGTTTGAATGACTGGAATTGTTTCAAAAGTTTCTCCATCGGATTCGCATCACTAAACTCATCAGTAGACGTACTACCCTGTCCATGTTCAGACACTGTCACTGGGACCTGTGCATCATTTGTCTGTTCAGGCTGATTCGTAGCCAATGTCTGTCTTACTCTCGGTGATGGTCGGGGAGGCATATCTGATAATCAAACACATTAGTGTGCAGTTCATCATATCATAACACATTTCTGTTTCAGTTCCTCAATGACTTCTCAAAAGATCGAATCTGATTCAGTCGTATTATTACATGCTTCCAATAATATCAGATAACGGATAACATGCAATTCTTAAAGCTGTAAATCAAGTCAGATAATAAACATGCTTCAAGAATACTTAAATCAGAATAAAAGACTCGATCTACCCCGCTCATCTATTCTTAGTCCGAGAAACTTAACGCTCTGATACCACCTGTTGTGGGGCCTCGGGTTGCTAATCTCAAATCTATCTCAAATCTTAAGGGCATTTAATGAATAAGCATCATTAAACTAATAAGGAAAGAAAGGATCTAAAAAAAAAATTTATTTATTTCTTTTTCAAAAAGGGGTGCGCCCCCGCCGCCAAAAACTACCGCGGGGGAGCCCCTGTTTTTTTCCAAAACAGTAGGCTAATCTCCAGGCTGCGCGCGAGCCATCAAAAATTACCGCAGGGGCGCCTCCTGGAGCAGAAAATTGCCCTGTTCTTTGTCCGCAAATTCGATCCCTTCAACTCCTTCCAATTCATCAAACTCAAGTCTAAAACATGATATAAAAGATTCAAATCATGCATATTAATATAAACAAGGTCTCAAACATCTATACATGTATTTATTACATCGTACAAGTCACTAAAGAAACGATAAACGACAACGACACAAACTATCTCAAGTTTGATACATGTATTCTAAAACCAACTAAACCAAAGTTTCATGCCTCTAAAGTTCAAGACCTCATCTACAACCCGAGCCCTCACGTGCTAGACTCTCTCCCAGCTATCAATGATGTCGATGATCAGCTCCTGCCCTCTCTGTTGTCATGCACACATACAAAACAAGACAACAGCCAGATAAACTCCGGTGAGATATAAT
>NC_133122.1:6981097-7011097 GCF_033568475.1 Henckelia pumila
GTAAAGCCAGGTTTGAGCTACACGATAGTGGATGGATTATGTTCTTTTTCCATAATGATGAAGAGAAAAAGAGGGTGCTAGAGGGTGGCCCATATCTTGTTTACGGGAGACATTTGTTCCTTGAAGAATTACCCCCGTGCTTCCTCTTCCGGGTTGAAGATATGTTAATGTTGCCTTCTTGGGTCCAAATCCACGGCCTCCCTGCTGATTGTTGGACAGCCAAAGCGCTTAGCAAGATTGCCTCGGTCCTCGGCAAACCAATCCATACGGATGTCCTCACGATGTCTAAAGGCAAAAGCTTATTTGCTAGAGAATTGGTAGAGATGGATTCTTCACTACCAAGGATTTATGAGTACCCTCTTCTCCTCCCTAATGGTATTAGGACAAACCTGAGATTTGTTTATGAGACAGAACCTAAATATTGTGCAAATTATAATTATCTTGGGTATTCTAATGAGCAATGACGATGGTTTGGGAACCCAACTGAAAAAGAAGCACCCGAGGGGGCTGCCCATAACAAGAATCAAACTGGCAATGAGCAACCTAAGCCTCGTAGCAAATCTAGGGGGCCTGGACAGCGAGATCGGAGTAGGCATAGGGATGGAGGCCGTGGGGGAGGGGGATGGCGTGGTGGCCCTTGGGGCAGAGGGCGTGGCCGGGGCCCTGCACGAGGTAGCCGTGGCTTTGAAGGTGGTGGCCGTGGCCCTGCTGGGGAGGCACTAGGCTCTGACCAGGGTGCTCATGAAGGCACGGGTGATAATGGATTAGACATTGATAATAACCCACCCCTTGTGCAAGATGAGGAACATCTCGAAGATGAGGGCATGGTTTTAGAAATTCCGGGATGTAATGGGGAAGAAAAGTTTGTAGTGGAAGTCTTTGAAGGTGATGGAGATGAAGAGGGTTTTGAAAAACTGGTTAGTAAGCAAACAAAAAAGAAGCTCAAGTACCTTAAGCAATTGTCGAGACCTAGCAACTCGGGAGGATCAAGCTCTAGCTTAACTGAGTACATTGAGGTGGATCCTAGGACATGGCTTCCCAATATGACAGCGAAGTCCTTTCTATTAAACCAAGCACAAATCAGGGCTAGGAGACTTAAGGTCGTCTCTCGCCACCCATGAATATTGCAAGTTGGAACATGAGGGGTTTCAATAAGCCCCTCAAACAAAGGCACGTTCAAGGCGTGTTGAAAAAATACAACTTGAGCGTCCTTGGGTTACTTGAAGTAAAGGTTAATGTTAATCTTGTGGATAGAATGATTGTAGTAACCCGGAAACCATTTTAAGATAATAATATGTTAAACATGATTAAGGGTTGGTAATTGATCTATTTCGGAGTGTTATTGGACTTCGGAAGAGGAATTTGGGCTTTTGACTTTGGGCCAGATCGGAAGCTCCGATCCCAGTTCGGAAGCTCCGATCCTGACCACTTCGGAAGCAGATCGGATGCACGGTGATCGAACGTTCCGATCAGGAACGGAGGTTCCGATCTCAGCCAGCCAGCAATGCTCGATGACTCAGCCGTGAGTTTTGACAACTGTTGATCGGGGGTTCGATCGGAAGTTCCGATCCCGGAACGGTGGTTCCGATCCCGACGTGTCGGACATGCACAGAATGAGCTGGAATCGGAAGCTTCGATCCCGAGATCGGTGGTTCCGATCGTTGCCGAGATTTTGGCTATAAATAGGGCTCATTTGCTTCAGTTTTGAAATACGAATTCCCGCGTTTCCTTCTTCAGTTATATAGTGTGAGATATACACTTGAGGGCCCTATCGGTTATAATAGAGGTTCTGGAATAACCAAGGTGTGGTTATAGTCATCCGGGACTAGCGACTCCAAAGGGCTAACTACGGACGAAGGTATGGTACGGGAATCTATTTAAGTTTTGGGAGTACTTATTAGCTTAGTTAAGGCTTATAGAATTTATGTAGTGATACGGTGAACTTTTGAATATAGGCTTGGAACCTAGGATCCTATTATACTTGAACTAGCCTAGAGGTACGTACACATTGACTGAGATTGCCAGCGAGTATACATGTTTATATGTTGCATTTATTTGGCATTATTATATGGCATGAGATATGATTTACCGTTTTCTATATTCATATGTCATGTGCATATACACGTTGAGCCTATACCTTGTTATACCTGACTATAGAGCCGCTCAGCTCTATACTCGATAGTCTGTCACTGAGAGTACCGCGACGGCGGGGGCATTTATGTCTGTCTACTCTGGTGTACTAGACGAGTGTGGTTGCACCCAAAGGTTGATCCGTGCGGTGGCAGCACTCATATGGCGCCGGTTCTGAGCATGACTTTTCAGATGACCCTGTACCAGTCATCATGTTGCATGCATTATATACATATGTTTACTCATGTCTATGTACTGGGCGTAGCGCTCACGTCCTAGTTGTTATCTTGGACACCCTATTCCATGGGGTAGGTCGCAGGATGGACGGAGCTGGTAGTTCAAGGCAGGACTAGGGAGCAGGAGCCTTGAGGATTTTATTATACAGCAGGATTCGATATAGCTGTATAATGTTTACTGTTTAAGATTTCGATTTGGTTGTATCACTACAGATTTAAGCCTGGATTATATTACTAAGCTGATATGTAAATTATGGATTATGTTTCCGCACGTTTTTACTCTGTTAAGTATTTTGCTGTATTAAGTTTAATGCATGCTATTAGTTGCCAGTTAGTAGGTGATTCCATGCAGGGCCACTACATTTTTGGTATCAGAGCATGCATAGATTTTGGGATTAGTACTTGGGATTTAGTTTAGTCTTGAGTAATTCTTGCGCATTTGGGATTTTAATGTGCAAATTATTTTCAGGATATGGCTGACGAGAGTCACGGTAGTGTTGGCCAGGGAAGTGGTCATCATCATCGTTGCCATCATCATCATGATGATCAACATCGTCCTCATGAGGGTCGACGTCGCTATACTATTAATAAGTTTATGCAGGTAGGACCGAAACCCTTAGTGGGAGGCGAGAATCCTGAACAAGCTAGAAGCTGGATGTCTAAACTTGAGAGCACGTTCCGAGCTTTTGAGTGTACTGAGGAGCAGAAATTGGAAGTTCTAGAATTCGTTCTAGAGGATAGAGCATGTTTTTGGTGGGATGCCAAGGTTGCTCAGGCACGTACTGAGAGAGGACAGGTGACTTGGGGGGATTTCTGTCGGGAGTTTCTGAAATTGTATTTTTCTCCGGCTGTTTGCCAAGCACGATCTATGGAGTTGCTTACTTTGAGGCAAGGATCAATGACTATTGATCAGTATCAACAGCGATTTCTTGATCTGCTACCTTTCAGTCCCCATATCAATGAGAGTGATGCGTCGAAATATGATATCTTTCTACAAGGCCTGAACCAAGATATCTACTCTCAGGTTGTCGTCTGTGATGACCCGGTATCTTATGAGACTTTGGTGAACCGTTGCCGTCTTGTGGAGACTAGCAACAGGCGTGGACAGTTGATGATGTCAGCACAGCCTAGTGGATTTATTGAGCCTCGAGCTCAATCTGTTGTGCAATCTGTACCTACGTCTTCTTCTACTCCTACTACTTCATTTGGATCTCGTGGTTCACGAGGTATGTTCCGCTTTGGGAAGAAGAAGAAGAAGGAGGAGTTTTGTAGCCACTGTGGTGGGAAGCATCCTGCAGCTTCATGTCGGAGAGCTACTGGGGCTTGTTATATTTGTGGTCAGCAGGGACATCTGCGGAGAGATTATCCTCAGCACATGGGTTCTGCTAGTGGATCGGGATCCCAGGTTGGATCTCAGGCTTCTATTTTTCCACGTCAGCAGCCAGCACCACAGAGTTCTTCTGGTTATCATCCCCAGACTCAAGGGCAGGTGTTTGCTCTATCTCAGGAGCAGGCTACGGAGGGAAGCGATCGCATGTTGGCAGGTAACTTCTTGTTATGTGGTATTCCTGCACTTGTATTAATTGATACTGGAGCATCGCATTCCTTTATTTCTAGTCGCTTCGTTAAGAGACATAGATTACCTTATGTATCATTAGATATGGATTTAGTTGTAACTACTCCGTTGGAGCAAGAGATAGTAACTAAGCGTCTAGTGATGGGTTGCCTTCTGGAGTTTGAGGGTAATGTGTTATCGGCTAATTTGATGATATTAGCGATGACGGATTTTGATTGTATTTTGGGAATAGATATGCTGACTTTGTATCACGCTACTGTGGATTGTTATCAGCGTCTGGTACAGTTTCATCCCGTTGAGGGTGATAGCTGGTACTTTTATGGTGAGGGTGCGCGACCTCCGATGCCACTTGTTTCGGCTCTGAAGGCATGTCATGTCTTGGAGTCAGGTGGGGAGGGCTACCTCATCTATGCAGTTGATGTTGGAAAAACTTGCGAGTTCCCAGACCAATTACGATTGATACCCGGTGCAGCGGAAGTTTAAAATTTTTCATGGAACGTTTCCATGGTGTGGGTATCAACCATACATCGATTGAATTACGTGTGTGTAAAATTTAAATAACAATTAAATAAATTTTACCTCAAATCTCGCAACGAGATTAATGGACACCAACAGAACAATTCTGCTCTTGTTGTCTCTCCCTGGAACCGATGAACGCCTTCAATCAGGTCCACGAACAGAGGTTTAATCCCTCTGATAGATTGCACTAGAAAATCTATCAGAAGTTTTCTGCGAAGAGAATACACGAATTTGATTCGTTATTCCTTACTGCGATTCAAAATCACAGACCGGAATTTCTCTGACAGAGTGGGAGGGTGATCGGCCGAATTGAGAGAGAATAGGGGCTAGGGTTTTCGAAATTATTGCTCTCAAAATAATGACCTGTTGTGTTTAATTTCTGTACTGAAATAACTTATTTATAATGCAGGCCACTAACACCTTAGGGCCCATTAGTCATAAGCTGGGGCCCGACAAGCAAAGCCCGCTCGTTCAGAAATTAATATAAAATTCATCGTGACTCCGATTGATGAAACGATTTCACCAATGTGCACAGAAACCATTTCTGCACGTTTTAAAGTCAAAATAAATTTTCCTGAATCCGAATTCAGTGGTTTCCAAAAATGTCCATCCCTATGTCATTTTAGGAAATCCTACTCCCTTACTCTTATTTAAGAAGTCCAACTCCTTAGTTCATTAAATTTAACTCTTTAAATTTAACTATCTCAACGGGGATTAAAACTCCATTACACTGTGTGACCCTCAATGGTTCAGGGATACAGCTAGCCGTGGGCTCACAACTCCTTGTGACTCGGAACAACACTTTCCGACTTGCCCAACGAATCATGGTAAAGCGCCTAGCAACATCGCCCCATGATTCCCTAGGTATCACTGATAGTGCCTACAAGAACCAGTAGATTTTGGTTAACGTACAGTACGGTCCCTTCATCCATATATCCCGATCGAATCAACAACCATTGGTATATCGAGAGTCGCTCAAGATTCGATAACTATGCAATACATCTTGAAGATCAAATTAGTGACATCGCATGTGCTACTAAGAAACCATTTCTTAAATCACATCAAGTACTCTGGCCAGAGATTTGTCACACTAATATCTCCTCAGATCGCATAGGATATCCACACTCGCAAGTATGTGGTGAATCCTTGACAACAATGCATTGACTCCTATATGTGTCGTAACTGTACCCAATCTCGACACCTGATGACCCCCTCAGAGTCGGTAAACGAGTCAAAGCACAGTACTAGCATATAGAGTCTCCATGATGTTTCAAGTCGTAAGGACTAATGGTGTACAACCAAAACCGCGGACTTTATCCACTCGATAAGTGATAACCACTTGGAAAGTCCGGATAGGGTAGTTCGACTATTCATCCTATGAATATCCATTTGCATGCTTCGAACATCTCCATGTTCCCTACCAATGAAACGTGGTACTCCGCATCGCAAATGCTAGTCTCAAACTCGAGCGATCCTTATCCTTATTATCGGACGGCTCAATCGACTAGGAACGGTTTTAGAATATACAGTGACTATAAGATGTATTTCATGATAGACATCTCCATGTTCTACCACATCTTACATACACTATAGTATATTCAAGGTCTTTATCAAAACAACAATAGTATATCACAATATAACAATATGAAGTAATATAAAGTCATTGCCATAAAAGTGTAAATAATATTAAACAAAAGATTGTTTATACAAAGAGTCAACAAAGCCCATAGCCACACAGTTGGCTCACTGGGCACCCACTCTTACAATCTCCCACTTGCCCTATAGCCAACTAGTCATACTACGTAGACCCATTGCTTCGCGATGTTTGTCAAACAATGGTCCTGGCAAAGGCTTAGTAAGTGGATCAGCGATATTGTCTGCAGAGGCCACTCGTTCGACACTGATGTCTCCTCTTTCCACAATCTCCCGGATTATGTGGTATTTCCTCAGTACGTGTTTGGATCTTTGATGAGACCTTGGTTCCTTTGCTTGAGCAACGGCACCCGTGTTGTCGCAGTACACCGGGACTGGACCAACAAATTCAGGAATGACGCCCAACTCTTGGACGAAATTCCTCATCCAAACGGCCTCTTTAGCAGCAGCTGATGCTGCAATGTATTCAGCCTCAGTGGTGGAATCCGCTGTGGTGTCCTGCTTGGAACTCTTCCAAGAGACAGCACCGCCATTGAGCATGAACACAAATCCAGAGGTTGACTTCGAGTCATCCACATCACTTTGGAAGCTAGAGTCGGTATAGCCTTCCAGTTTGAGTTCTCGTCCTCCATAAACCATGAACATATTCTTAGTCCTTCGCAAGTACTTAAGAATGTCCTTCACGGCTTTCCAATGCATCTGACCAGGATTAGACTGATATCTGCTCGTGACACTCAGAGCAAATGCTACATCCGGTCTGGTAGATATCATCCCATACATGATACTACCTATAGCTGACGCATATGGTACATGTGTCATATTCTCTATCTCTGCATCAGTCTTGGGACACATAGACTTGGATAGAGAAACTCCATGACACATGGGTAGATGTCCTCTCTTGGACCCATCCATTGAAAACCGTTTCAATATGGTATCGATGTAGGTTGATTGAGTGAGTCCTATCATTCTCTTAGATCTATCCCTATAGATCTGTATCCCAAGAATGTAGGATGCCTCACCCAAATCCTTCATCGAAAATCTACCTGATAACCATATCTTTGTTGACTGCAACATCCCTACATCATTCCCAATGAGTAGGATGTCATCAACATAAAGTACTAAGAATGTCACCGCATCCTTAACTACTTTCTTGTACACGCAAGGTTCCTCCGGGTTCTTGATGAAACCAAAGTCTTTAATTGTTTCATCAAATTTCTGGTTCCAACTTCTTGATGCTTGTTTTAGACCATAAATTGATCTCTGAAGCTTGCATACCTTATGCTCGCTTCCCATGGATGTGTACCCCTCAGGCTGCTTCATATAGATTTCTTCCTTAATGTCTCCATTAAGAAAAGCAGTCTTCACATCCATCTGCCATATCTCATAGTCATACCATGCAGCTATGGCAATTAGGATTCTTATGGACTTGAACATTGCGACTGGTGAAAAGGTTTCATCATAGTCAACTCCTTGCCTTTGAGTGTAACCTTTCGCCACCAATCGCGCCTTGTAGGTCAATACCTTACCATCAGGCCCAAGCTTTCTTTTGTAGATCCATTTACACCCTATTGGAACAATTCCATCGGGAGGATCCACTAAAGACCAGACTTGGTTAGTATGCATCGAATCCAATTCTGACTGCATAGCTTCAAGCCATAAATTCGAATCCGCATCAGAAATTGCTTCCTTGAAGCTTCTTGGATCACATCCAATGTCGGGTTCATCTTGACCCTCTTCAAGAAGAAGACCATATCGAACTGGAGGTCTAGAAGTCCTCTCGGATCTTCTAGGTGCAGGCGTGTCCAGCAATGGTTCCTGAGGTGTGGGATCGTTATTTTGTATTTCGGGTTCTTCTCGAACTTCTTCGAGTTCCATCATCTCGCCTTTCTTATCCAATAAGAACTCCTTCTCCAAGAAGGTGGCATTCCGTGAAACAAACACCTTTGTTTCAGCAGGATAATAGAAATAATATCCGATTGAATTCTTCGGATACCCCACAAAATAACACAAGCTGGATCGACTATCCAACTTATCTCCCACTGTCCGCTTCACGTAAGCAGGACATCCCCAAATCCTCAAGTACGAATACTTAGGAGCTTTGCCATTCCATAACTCGTATGGTGTTTTGTCCACTGCTTTAGTGTGGACGTTGTTCAACAACAATACCGCCGTTTCAAGCGCATAGCCCCAAAACGAAGGTGGAAGCTCAGTGAAGCTCATCATAGATCGAACCATGTCCAACAAAGTTCGATTACGACGCTCCGATACACCATTAAGCTGTGGTGTCATAGGAGGAGTCCACTGAGAGAGAATCCCATTCTCTTTTAGATAGTCCAAAAACTCGGTACTCAAGTATTCTCCACCTCGATCCGATCGAAGTGCTTTAATACTTTTACCTAGCTTGTTTTCTACTTCAGCCTTGAATTCTTTGAACTTTTCAAATGCTTCAGACTTATATTTCATTAAATATAAATACCCATACCTAGAATAATCATCAGTAAAGGTAATGAAGTAGGTGTGGCCATGTTGAGTCCCTACTCTAAATGGACCACAAACATCTGTATGGATCAAATCCAACAGATTCTGACTACGTTCAGGCTTCCCTTAAAAGGAGATTTAGTCATTTTCCCTTTTAGGCAGGATTCACAAGTAGGTAGAGAGTTAATATCAGACATATCAAACATGCCCTCTCCCACTAGCTTGTTCATCCTCCTTGAGGAAATATGACCTAGCCTAGCGTGCCATAGGTTTGCCGGGTTTTGACTATCGATTTTCCTTTTATTTGTTGTCGCCGGTTTGTCAATACAATTAACTGGAACGTCTTTTAGTTTTAAATTGTATAGATCGTTTTCAAGTTGTCCATTTCCAATTAAACATTCATTCTTGTAAATACTGCAAATCCCATTCACAAAATTACAAGAATAACCATCTCTATCAAGCATAGAAATAGAAATAATGTTTTTAATTAAATCTGGCACAAATAAAACATCTCTCAACAATAATTTAAAACCGTTCTGCAAAATCAAACAAACATCTCCAATGGCCGTAGCTTCAACTCTGGAACCATTCCCGAGCCTCAGCTGGGTCTCACCCATTCTAAGCCTGCGACTTCTTGTCATCACCTGCAAATCATTGCAAATGTGAGATCCACATCCGGTATCCAATACCCAAGAAGTTGTATTAAGTGACATGTTTATTTCGATATAGAACATACCCTTTGCAGTTCCCAACTGCCCAAGATACTCCTTGCAGTTGCGCTTCCAATGACCCGGCTTCTTGCAGTAATGGCAAACATCCTTGGATTTTCCATCGTTTGAAGCCTTTGTCTTTTGCTTCTTCTCGGGTTCCACTTTCTTGGGTGGGGCAGAACGTTTCTTGCCCTTCATACTTGGCCCCTTCTTAGCAGAAGATGAGGAGCCCACCAAGAAAGCTGGCTTATCCTTCTTAAGTGTGGATTCATATGTAACGAGCATATTGACCATCTCTTCAAGGGTGGCCTCTATCTTGTTCATATTAAAATTTATCACGAATCCATCAAATGAAGAAGGAAGAGATAGAAGCAGCAAGTCCACATTGAGTTCATGCTCCAACACCAAATCAAGGGTCGCTAACTTCTGTATGAGCCAAATCACTCGTACCCCATGATCACGGACCGAAGTCCCTTCACGCATGCGGCACGTCATCAACTCCTTAACAGTAGAGAACCTTTCAGCCCTCGACTGAGCCCCAAAAAGTTCCTTGAGTTGCGTGTGAATGTCAGCAGCATTCACCGTGTCCTCAAATCGCCTCTGGAGTTCATCAGACATCGAGGCTTGCATATAGCATTTGGTCTTGATGTCATGGTCACACCATGCATCAAGTTTGGCCAATTCCTCCGGACTTATGTCAGCTGGTGCTTCCTTCGGAGGTGCTTTCTCTAACACGTAGAGCATTTTCTCCGAAGTTAAGACAATCTTCAACTTCCGGAACCATTCCGTATAGTTGGCGCCAGTCAGCTTGTTTTGTTCGAGGATCGAGAATAAAGGATTTCGCGAATTCATTGTATGAAATACTGAAAAGGAAAAACAGACATATATCAATGATTGTTTAACAATTTACTAAGACATAAAATAGGCGAATTTAATTTTATGAATCTCACTCCCACTATTTTAACGATTTCACCACCCTCTAGTGAAAACGGGAAACTTTTTCCTTAGTGAGAACATGGAGTCCAATTGACAAACTTATGGTCCCGAATAATATCAGCCAACCATAATTCTCAAAAGGTAGAGCCCAATTGCTTCCAAAGCAACCCCCATGTGTTTACCTCATGTCCAATAAGGGCCCAATAATATGACGCCGTTTAAAGTGACATGTCAAGATGACCCATCAATATTAAGTTGTGATGGACGGTCGCCATGTGGATCCCCCAATAATATGAGCCGATCCCATGGGAGTTCCACCCAACTTACAACATTTGTCGATCCAATGTACAGCTTTCCGACGGACGGGCCCCCCCAATAATATGAGCCGGACCGTATCCGCGGGTAGCATCACATACATTGACCGTTGATGGAAGGTAGGAACATTTAAACAATATTTAAATTTCCTTTATTTATCTTGATATAAATTTTAAATCATATTTAAAATGAGGGATTTTATTTATAAAAATATTTGTCTCATCATATTTAATTTATTGCATGCATTGCCGGATTCACGCAATTTATGTCTAAACATGCATACAATCATAATATCACATATTATATAGGATGATCGATTCCATTTCTAATTGACCCGTGGTTGCCAATCACGGGTCTTAGTCCAATCCTAGGTAATATGCAGTATGCAAATGCAATCCTATTACATATGCTTCCAATTTACATTTCTTCAGTCTTCATTGTCTGCTGGGCCCACCATCTTCAAATCTTGATCTCCCACTAAATCTAATGTATTTACAATTAAATAACAATGACAAGTAGGGGATACATTTTTAGGGGGTGGGAACGGGCTATAAACCAAGCCCACTTTTATTACATATGACATTCATATCGGGCCATAAACCAGGCCCATTAATAAAACCAACAACAATAAAGACAAAATGTAAATTCCTAACATACACCTACAAAATTGGTCATGGCAATCGATCATCCTTATCCAATAACATTTAATTCAAAATTAATTTATTGGATAACATGCTGTGGCAATTCAAATTTAAACAAGATAAAATCATATTTTATATATAAAATCACATTTCACATATAAAATCATATTTTATCTCCATATCAAATAAAATCATATTTTATCTATAAAATCCAATTTTACAAATAAAATCATATTTTATCTAATATATCATAAGATCATATCTTATCATCAATTGTACCAAAATAATTGATTTCAAAATTCAATTTACGGATAAAATATTAAAATTTTCCAAAAATTCAAATTTATCCAAAATCAATTTTAAAATTTACGGACTCGAACAATTCGATCCGAAATCTCGTGAACCAATCAAAAACAATTTTTGACCGGACCAAAAATAAAATTTTAAATATTAAAATTAAAATATAATTTTTCCCGCGGGCCGCCCGGGACACTCCCGGGCCGGCCCGCACCCGGGGCGCGGGCCGGGGCAGCCCGGCTGCCCCCTTAGGGCAGCAACGTTTGCTGCCCTGGCGGCGCCTGGCGCCGCCGCTGGGCGGCGCCGTGCGTCGCCCTGGGCGGCGCCGAGCGCCGCCCCTGGGCGGCGCTGTGCGCCGCCCTGGGCAGCGCCGAGCGCTGCCCTGCGCAGCGCCCAGCGCTGCGCTGGGCAGCGCACAGCGCTGCCCTGGGCAGCGCCGTGCGCCGCCCTGGGCGGCGACGGTCGCCGCCCTGGGCGGCGCCGTGCGCCCCCTTTGGGCGGCGCCGTGCGCCGCCCCTGGGGGCAGCGACCATCGCTGCCCCCTCCGGGCAGCGATCCAATCGCTGCCCGGGTTTCGCCCCCGGAAAAAAAAAAATTTTTTATTAAAAATATTTATTTTGTTTCAAAAACCGAGACTCAAAAATTTTGTACAATTGATTAATTCAATCGATTGATCTGAGCAACCTGGCTCTGATACCACTGTTGGAAAAACTTGCGAGTTCCCAGACCAATTACGATTGATACCCGGTGCAGCGGAAGTTTAAAATTTTTCATGGAACGTTTCCATGGTGTGGGTATCAACCATACATCGATTGAATTACGTGTGTGTAAAATTTAAATAACAATTAAATAAATTTTACCTCAAATCTCGCAACGAGATTAATGGACACCAACAGAACAATTCTGCTCTTGTTGTCTCTCCCTGGAACCGATGAACGCCTTCAATCAGGTCCACGAACAGAGGTTTAATCCCTCTGATAGATTGCACTAGAAAATCTATCAGAAGTTTTCTGCGAAGAGAATACACGAATTTGATTCGTTATTCCTTACTGCGATTCAAAATCACAGACCGGAATTTCTCTGACAGAGTGGGAGGGTGATCGGCCGAATTGAGAGAGAATAGGGGCTAGGGTTTTCGAAATTATTGCTCTCAAAATAATGACCTGTTGTGTTTAATTTCTGTACTGAAATAACTTATTTATAATGCAGGCCACTAACACCTTAGGGCCCATTAGTCATAAGCTGGGGCCCGACAAGCAAAGCCCGCTCGTTCAGAAATTAATATAAAATTCATCGTGACTCCGATTGATGAAACGATTTCACCAATGTGCACAGAAACCATTTCTGCACGTTTTAAAGTCAAAATAAATTTTCCTGAATCCGAATTCAGTGGTTTCCAAAAATGTCCATCCCTATGTCATTTTAGGAAATCCTACTCCCTTACTCTTATTTAAGAAGTCCAACTCCTTAGTTCATTAAATTTAACTCTTTAAATTTAACTATCTCAACGGGGATTAAAACTCCATTACACTGTGTGACCCTCAATGGTTCAGGGATACAGCTAGCCGTGGGCTCACAACTCCTTGTGACTCGGAACAACACTTTCCGACTTGCCCAACGAATCATGGTAAAGCGCCTAGCAACATCGCCCCATGATTCCCTAGGTATCACTGATAGTGCCTACAAGAACCAGTAGATTTTGGTTAACGTACAGTACGGTCCCTTCATCCATATATCCCGATCGAATCAACAACCATTGGTATATCGAGAGTCGCTCAAGATTCGATAACTATGCAATACATCTTGAAGATCAAATTAGTGACATCGCATGTGCTACTAAGAAACCATTTCTTAAATCACATCAAGTACTCTGGCCAGAGATTTGTCACACTAATATCTCCTCAGATCGCATAGGATATCCACACTCGCAAGTATGTGGTGAATCCTTGACAACAATGCATTGACTCCTATATGTGTCGTAACTGTACCCAATCTCGACACCTGATGACCCCCTCAGAGTCGGTAAACGAGTCAAAGCACAGTACTAGCATATAGAGTCTCCATGATGTTTCAAGTCGTAAGGACTAATGGTGTACAACCAAAACCGCGGACTTTATCCACTCGATAAGTGATAACCACTTGGAAAGTCCGGATAGGGTAGTTCGACTATTCATCCTATGAATATCCATTTGCATGCTTCGAACATCTCCATGTTCCCTACCAATGAAACGTGGTACTCCGCATCGCAAATGCTAGTCTCAAACTCGAGCGATCCTTATCCTTATTATCGGACGGCTCAATCGACTAGGAACGGTTTTAGAATATACAGTGACTATAAGATGTATTTCATGATAGACATCTCCATGTTCTACCACATCTTACATACACTATAGTATATTCAAGGTCTTTATCAAAACAACAATAGTATATCACAATATAACAATATGAAGTAATATAAAGTCATTGCCATAAAAGTGTAAATAATATTAAACAAAAGATTGTTTATACAAAGAGTCAACAAAGCCCATAGCCACACAGTTGGCTCACTGGGCACCCACTCTTACAGTTGATATGTCCATGAGTAGTACGGGTATTGATCAGCTACCGGTTGTCAGCGAGTTTCCTGACGTATTCCCTGATGAGATTCCTGGTTTTCCTCCGGTTCGAGAGGTTGAATTTGGTATTGATCTAGTACCAGGAGTTACGCCTATATCCCGAGCACCTTATCTTCTGGCACCGTCAGAGATGAGGGAATTGAAACAGCAGTTACAGGATCTGCTTGATAAGGGATATATTCGTCCGAGTGTTTCTCCGTGGGTAGCACCTGTTTTGTTTGTCAAGAAGAAGGATGGATCGATGCGATTATGTATTGATTACAGGCAATTGAATCGTGTCACCATCAAGAATAAGTATCCTTTGTCGCGGATTGATGATCTGTTCGATCAACTACAGGGTACTTCTGTTTATTCTAAGATAGATCTGAGATCTGGATACCATCAGATGCGGGTACGAGACTCAGATATATCTACGACTGCTTTCAGGACCAGATACGGGCATTATGAGTTTTTGGTGATGCCATTCAGTTTGACGAATGCACCGGCAGTCTTTATGAATCTGATGAATCAGATATTTCGAGATTATCTGGATAGATTTGTTTATTCTCATGACAAAGATGAGCATGCACAGCATTTGAGAATTGTTCTACAGACGCTACGAGATAAGCAGCTATATGCGAAATTAAGTAAGTGTGAATTCTGGCTTGATCGGGTAGTATTTCTCGGTCATGTGATTTCTAATGAAGGGATATCTGTTGATCCTAGTAAGATAGAGGCAGTGCTGAACTGGTCTCGACCGACGACGGTTGCTGAGATTCGTAGTTTCTTGGGTCTAGCGGGATATTACCGTCGGTTCATCGAGAATTTTTCACAGTTGGCCAGGCCTTTGACTCAGCTTACACGGAAAGATGTTACCTTCATTTGGTCCTCGGATTGTGAGGAGTCATTTCATGAGCTGCGTAGACGTCTTACTACTGCACCTGTGCTAGCTCTACCTTCTGGATCAGGAGGTTATGTTGTCTATACTTGTTAGAACCTAATGGGGGGGGGGGATTTAGGTTCTATTGGCAACTTTAGCAATTTAAAATGATTATGCAAGTACGCAAGCGGAAGACTTAAGCAATCAAATAAATAAGTGCGGTAAATAAATACGTAATGTAAATAAAGCAGTAAAAGGGATAAGAGATGTTTATGGAAGTTTGACGATAAATCGTCTACGTCTCCCCTTCTTGGTTAAGTCGATTAACCAAGGATCCACTAGCACTTCGAACGTCTTGGCCTTGATGGCTCCAAGGACAGCCTTACAACTTGACACGATCACCGCGCCGATACAACTCAACACTCTTGGCCTTAAGGGCTCCAAGGATAGCCTCAATACAACACTTGGCTTCACACTCAAGTGCTTACAACGATAGCACAACACACTTGGCTTCACACTCAAGTGTTTACAACAATAGCACAACCAACTCACAAACTATTTTTACAAACACTCTCAAATATATCACACAAACACTTTGATAGTGAGAAATTGCTTGCAAAGGAGAGAAGAGATGAGTTGGGATGTCTCTAAATGGTCTTGGCAAGCCTCTATTTATAGTTGGCAAAGATTTGAATTTGAATTTGTGTGCTTGGAGCGTTTATTGGGAAGCCAAGGAGTAGAGACAAAGTGTAGGCGCCGCTGCCTTCTTTTTCCAGCAGTGAGCAGCTTTTGTGGAAAAATCATATCTTCCAATCTAACCGTTGGATTGATCTGAAATTTAAACTGAAGCTTTAAAACATCTGGATCTTCAATCTGAACGGTGGAGATTTGATTCTAACGAGTCAAACATTTCCAGTAAATCTCGGAAGTCGCAAAATCACGTTCTCGCTTGTGTTCTGAGCATTACTTTTCAAAAATTCGAATCTCACAATCCATCCGTTGGATTGGCCT
Organism: Henckelia pumila; assembly: GCF_033568475.1. Lineage (NCBI taxonomy): Eukaryota > Viridiplantae > Streptophyta > Magnoliopsida > Lamiales > Gesneriaceae > Henckelia > Henckelia pumila. The sequence continues at coordinate 6,997,074 of NC_133122.1, forward strand.
GAAATTAACACACAATCTTTGTAACATCCTGATATTGATCGGGATTGGTGGAGATTGGATTTGGTTGCCTCCATCGATTCCAGTAGTCTTCGGAATCCGATACTTCAGCAGTTAGCTCCTTGCAGAAATAGCTACTGTTCAACATATTTGCAAAAATCATAACTCCATATCCAGCCGTTGGATTGATTTGAAATTTGGATACAAAGTTTAAAACATCATAGAAATCCATGTGATCGGTGGAGATCGGATTTTAATTACCGAAGCATTCCCAGTTATTTTCTGAAGTTGAGTCTTCATAGTTCATTTCTTGCAGAAGTAAGTACTGTGCAGCTTTGTTAAAAAAACTCATATCTCCATATCCAGCCGTTGGATTGCTATGAAATTTGGAGAGAAGCTTGAGAACATCCTGATCTTGATTTTCATTGTTGGAGATCTGATTTGGATGACCGGAAAGTGCCCGGTGAATTTTGCAAGTTTCTGCTTTATAATATTGGCTTGTCCTTGTCCATTTCTTTTACAACTTCAAAGTAACTTCCAAGAATTTGATTGTTAATATGATCTAATCTGCAAAGTCTCACTTTAAATGGTTAGTAACAATTAACCGAGTTTTGTAATCATCAAAACATAATAATATGAGATTTGTTAATGCATTAAAAACATTAATCTCATAACACGATATTTGTATGCGTTTAAGGCGTAACAATCTCCCCCTTTTTGATGATCACAAAACTTGGTTAAATAGGAGAAATAAATGTACAATATTAAATAAATAATTTAAATTTGCACAATATAATTGCATGAATAAAACTCCTCCTAAATTAAACAATTAGTTAAGAAGAGTTTGTTTATCAAATAACCAATTTTTTTATTCTCTATGCATTTAAGCAAACTAACTCTCCCCCTTAGTTAAAGTATTTAACCAAACTAATTCTCCCCCTTTTTTGTGATAATCAAAAAGACTGGAAAAATAAATACAAAACATGATAATTAAATATGATTTCTAAAAAGCAACACATAAATTTCACATAAAATGTGAGCTTTATAACTTTGAATAAATACAATTAATTTGTATTATCCAAAATTAAGTTGCTCAAATTTTATATTAAGCTCCCCCTTAATATGACATTAAATTTATTTATGTCCACAAGTGATTACAACTCAATCATGCCAAGTTCACCACGCAAACGAATAAAAGTATTTTCATCTAGTGGTTTTGTAAAAATATCGGCAATTTGATTTTTAGTGTCAACATATTGAAGTTCAACTTCATTTCGTTCGATGTGGTCACGAATAAAATGATGACGAATGTCAATATGTTTGGTGCGCGAATGTTGAATCGGATTCTTTGTAAGACATATGGCGCTAGTGTTGTCACAGAAAATAGGGATTTTTGAAAAAGAGACGCCATAGTCGAGCAATTGATGCTTCATCCAAAGAATTTGCGCACAACAACTACCGGCAGCCATATATTCGGCTTCGGTCGTTGATAACGCAACACAGTTTTGCTTTTTGGAAAACCAAGAAACCAAACAGTTTCCTAAAAAGAAACAGGTTCCACTAGTTCTTTTCCGGTCCACCTTATATCCACCAAAGTCGGCATCGCAATAAGATTTTAAATCAAAGAAAGAATTTTTCGAATACCACAAGCCGAGATTTGGAGTATTTGAAAGATATTTGAAAATGCGTTTTAAGGCGAACAAATGTGATTCCTTTGGACATGATTGAAATCGTGCACACAAGCAAACACTAAACATAATGTCCGGTCTACTAGCAGTAGCATATAATAAGGAGCCAATCATACTACGAAAGGAAGATTGATCTACAGTTTTACCATTTTCATCCTTGTCGAGTCTGATTGCTGTGCTCATCGGTGTGGATGATGATTTTGTGTTCTCCATTCCAAACTTCTTTAGAATCTCCTTGATGTATTTGCTTTGGTTCACAAAGAACCCATCCTTGCACTGTTTGATTTGTAATCCGAGGAAATAGTTAAGTTCCCCCATCATACTCATCTCGAAGTGTTCCTGCATCAACTTAGAGAATTCTTGACAAAGAGTTTCATTAGTAGAACCAAAAATTATGTCATCAACATAAATTTGCACAATTAATAAATCATCTTTGTCATGTTTGGTAAACAAAGTAATATCAACAATTCCTCTAGTAAAGCCATTGGTAATAAGGAAAGAAGAGAGTTTTTCATACCAAGCTCGAGGAGCTTGTTTCAATCCATACAAAGCTTTGTTGAGTCTATATACGTGATCAGATAACAAATTATCAACAAAGCCATCAGGTTGTTCAATATAGACCTCTTCTTTCAAATCACCATTCAAGAAAGCACTTTTAACATCCATCTGAAATAATTTAAAATTTCTAGAGCATGCAAAAGCAAGTAACATACGAATGGATTCAAGACGGGAAACAGGAGCATAAGTCTCATCATAATCAATGCCTTCTTCTTGACTATATCCTTTAGCTACGAGCCTAGCCTTGTTTCTAGTGATGGTGCCATGCTCATCAAGTTTATTTCTAAACACCCATTTAGTACCTATCACAGGTCTATCATGCGGCCTAGAAACAAGATCCCAAACATTATTGCGTTTAAATTCATTTAACTCATCTTGCATAGCAATAATCCAGGAATCATCAAGTAAAGCATCATCAACACATTTTGGCTCAACATGAGAAACAAAAGCAAGATGATTACAAATATTATTGAGAGAAGAGCGAGTAGATACTCCCTTTGATGGACTTCCAATTATCAGATCTTTAGGATGATCTTTGTGATGTGTCCATTCCTTAGGAAGTGGTGTTTCCTCAACTGTAGCATCTATATCATTTAAGCTTGAGTAAACCATCTCTTCTTCAAGTATTTCTATATCATCATTGTTAGTGCGAGAAATATTTAACAAAGATTCATCAAATATAACATGCATTGATTCTTCAACAAGTAAGGTGCGCTTATTGAATACTCTATAAGCCTTACTTGTAGTAGAATACCCAAGAAAAATACCTTTATCGGATTTGGCATCAAATTTGCCAAGGTTGTCCTTACCATTGTTGTGAATGAAGCACTTAGAACCAAAAGCCCGAAAGAATGAAATGTTAGGCTTTCTCTCCCTCCATAACTCGTATGGAGTTTTCTTGAGAATTGGCCTTATTGATACGCGATTGATGATGTAACAGGCAGTGTTCATTGCTTCAGCCCAAAAATATTTTGGTAGAGAATGCTCACATAACATGGTCCTTGCAATCTCTACTAGTGTCCTATTTTTCCTCTCAACGACCCCGTTTTGTTGAGGAGTCCTAGGACAAGAAAAATTGTGACCGATGCCTTTTTCTATACAAAAGTTTGAAAAATTCTCATTTTGAAATTCAGTTCCGTGGTCACTACGGATCTGTTTTATTGAAAGATTTTTCTCATTCTCAACTCGTTTAGCAAAAGTTTTAAAATACTCAAAGGCATCATTTTTGTGAGCTAAAAACAATGTCCACGTGTAACGTGAAAAATCATCTACAATGACAAACGCATAAAGCTTTCCTCCTAAACTAGCGTTCCTCGAGGGACCACATAGATCTAGGTGGAGAAGTTCAAGGGGCATATAAGTGGATACAAAATTTTTGCTTTTAAAAGATTCCCTTGTATGTTTGCCAAATTGACACGCATCACAAACAGAATCAAGTTTCAAATCAAGTTTTGGCATACCAACGACTAAGTCAAGTTTTACAAGTTTTTCGATGGTACTAGGACCAACATGACCCAATCGTCTATGCCAAAGAATGTTGTCATCAACATTCACGGATACAAGGCTTTTTATATTTGATAAAGATAAATTATTTAAAGAGACCTTGTAAACGTTCTCACTTCTATATCCTTTGAAATTTATGGATTTGTCACTAATAAATGATACAGTGCAGTGTTGGGGAGTGAATTTGACTTCATAACCTCTATCGCACAATTGACTTATGCTTAGTAGATTATGCTTAAGTCTTTTCACTAGGAGTACATCATCAATTAGACAAGAATTAGATATACCTATTGAGCCGATGCCTTCAATGACTCCTTTGCTGTTGTCTCCAAAGGTGACTGTTCCCTTCTCCTTAGGTTTGACTGATTGGAGTAGATCCTTGTTCCCCGTCATATGTCTAGAACATCCACTGTCTAGATACCATATGCTAGGGAGAGCATTTTTCTTGTTTCCCTGAAAATAATTGATTTTGGTACCCTTTAGTTCTTTTGGGTCCACAATGTTAGAAAAGAGAGATACAAAATAGACTTCTAAGAGTTCAGTCTCTCATAGCAACATCATCGCCACTTTCCAAGAGTGCTCCCAGTAGTAGGTAGGGCATATGGCCACTTTAAAAACCTATTTCCTTGGACAGAGCAACGTTCAACAGGGAGACCAGCCGCAAGTCAAGGCATTTTTAAGCCGGTCTATATTGAACTCCCTTAGATTTTGATCTCATAATGCCGACTAATGAGTTGTTAAGTACTCTTAGGCCTCCATTTCATATAGCTCTTTTGAACATATTGATATTTCAATGATCTGCATTTATGTCTAACATGACCAGATTTGCAACAATAAGAACAAGTAGGGGTTGATCTCATTTTAGCTTTAGCTATTAGACTAGCAAAGTCTATAGACTTTTTACCATAGCCTATTCCTCCCTTATCAAAGCTACATTTCTGCATGCTAAGTAGGTTGTTCAATTTATTGCTACTCACATTGAATTTATCGAAAGATTTTTCTAAGTGATCTAAGTCATCCTTAAGTCTAAGGTTATCATGCTCCTTAGTTTCTAATTCCTTTTTAAGATTTCTATTCTCTTTTCTAAGAACCTTAACCATATCAAACATATCTTTATAAGCATGTAAGAGTTCATCGTAAGTAGGTACCTCGTCATCGTCGTCAGAGACGATGTCATCACTTTTAGCCATTAAGCAGAAGTTTGCTTCCTCGTCGTCGTCGTCGCTATCACTCCAGGTAGCTAGTAGGGCTTTCTTCTTTCCTTTTTCCACTTTCTTCTTGAGTGGGCATTCATTGGCGTAGTGACCTTGTTGTTGACAGTTGTAGCAGGTCACTTCTTTCTCAGGTTTCTTGTCCTTTTTGAATTTGTTTCCTCGCATGAATTTCTTGAATTTTCTTGCGAAGAGAGCCATGTCATCATCGTCATCTTCTTCGACTTGTGTAGTCAAGGCTATACCTTTGTGCTTGACATCTTCTTTCTTTGATTCTTTTCTTGTGGACACTTCTAACTCATGGGTTTTTAGGGTCCCATGTAGTTGATCAAGATCATAGGCTGCAGTGTCCCCTTTGTTGGATTCGATGATGGCGGTTCTCTTTGCATCCCATTCTTTTGGTAGGGCACGAAGAGCTCTCCTCCAAACTTGCTTGGTAGGATATTGTTCTCCCAATTGTGCTAACTCATTGATGATTTGAGTAAGCCTTCGGAACATGGTGTCAACATCTTCGTTGGATTCCATCTCAAATGTTTCGTATTTGAGTTGGAGTAAGTCGATCTTTGTTTCTTTCACTTGGTTGGTGCCTTCGTGACATATCTCTAGCTTGTCCCATATCTCTTTAGCAGATGAGCACATCGATATCTGGTTGTACTAGTTCATATCTAAGGAACAATGCAAGATATTCATAGCTTTAGCATTTTGCGAAATTAATTTCATGTCCTCTTTTGAAAAGTCATCCATTTCCTTAGGAATTTCAACCCCATCAACTATTTTCATAGGTGTATAGGGACCTTTCACCGTCACTTTCCATAGGTCATAGTCTACGGATTAGATATATAGGGACATACGATTTTTCCAATACCCGTAGTTTATGCCATTAAAAAAATGAGGACGATTAGTAGATTGCCCTTGAGCATAATCACTCGCTAGGTTTGCCATAAAAAGGATTTGAAAAGTATTTTCAAATGGCTCTGACACCACTTGTTAGAACCTAATGGGGGGGGATTTAGGTTCTATTGGCAACTTTAGCAATTTAAAATGATTATGCAAGTACGCAAGCGGAAGACTTAAGCAATCAAATAAATAAGTGCGGTAAATAAATACGTAATGTAAATAAAGCAGTAAAAGGGATAAGAGATGTTTATGGAAGTTCGACGATAAATCGTCTACGTCTCCCCTTCTTGGTTAAGTCGATTAACCAAGGATCCACTAGCACTTCGAACGTCTTGGCCTTGATGGCTCCAAGGATAGCCTTACAACTTGACACGATCACCGCGCCGATACAACTCAACACTCTTGGCCTTAAGGGCTCCAAGGATAGCCTCAATAAAACACTTGGCTTCACACTCAAGTGCTTACAACGATAGCACAACACACTTGGCTTCACACTCAAGTGTTTACAACAATAGCACAACCAACTCACAAACTATTTTTACAAACACTCTCAAATATATCACACAAACACTTTGATAGTGAGAAATTGCTTGCAAAGGAGAGAAGAGATGAGTTGGGATGTCTCTAAATGGTCTTGGCAAGCCTCTATTTATAGTTGGCAAAGATTTGAATTTGAATTTGTGTGCTTGGAGCGTTTATTGGGAAGCCAAGGAGTAGAGACAAAGTGTAGGCGCCGCTGCCTTCTTTTTCCAGCACTGAGCAGCTTTTGTGGAAAAATCATATCTTCCAATCTAACCGTTGGATTGATCGGAAATTTAAACTGAAGCTTTAAAACATCTGGATCTTCAATCTGAACGGTGGAGATTTGATTCTAACGAGTCAAACATTTCCAGTAAATCTCGGAAGTCGCAAAATCACGTTCTCGCTTTTGTTCTGAGCATTACTTTTCAAAAATTCTAATCTCACAATCCATCCGTTGGATTGGCCTGAAATTAACACACAATCTTTGTAACATCCTGATATTGATCGTGATTGGTGGAGATTGGATTTGGATGCCTCCATCGATTCCAGTAGTCTTCTGAATCCGATACTTCAGCAGTTAGCTCCTTGCAGAAATAGCTACTGTTCAACATATTTGCAAAAATCATAACTCCATATCCAGCCGTTGGATTGATTTGAAATTTGGATACAAACTTTAAAACATCATAGAAATCCATGTGATCGGTGGAGATCGGATTTTAATTACCGAAGCATTCCCAGTTATTTTCTGAAGTTGAGTCTTCATAGTTCATTCCTTGCAGAAGTAAGTACTGTGCAGCTTTGTTAAAAAAACTCATATCTCCATATCCAGCCGTTAAATTGCTATGAAATTTGGAGAGAAGCTTGAGAACATCCTGATCTTGATTTTCATTGTTGGAGATCTGATTTGGATGACCGGAAAGTGCCCGGTGAATTTTGCAAGTTTCTGCTTTATAATATTGGCTTGTCCTTGTCCATTTCTTTTACAACTTCAAAGTAACTTCCAAGAATTTGATTGTTAATATGATCTAATCTGCAAAGTCTCACTTTAAATGGTTAGTAACAATTAACCGAGTTTTGTAATCATCAAAACATAATAATATGAGATTTGTTAATGCATTAAAAACATTAATCTCATAACACGAGATTTGTATGCGTTTAAGGCGTAACAATACTGATGCCTCTGGTCAGGGGTTAGGATGTGTTTTGACACAACATGGACATGTTATTGCCTATGCTTCTCGACAGTTGAAGTTGCATGAGAATAACTATCCAGTGCATGATCTCGAGTTAGCCGCCATTGTATTTGCGCTCAAGATTTGGAGACATTATCTTTATGGCGAGAAATTTGAGATATTTACGGATCACAAGAGTTTGAAGTATTTATTCACTCAGGCAGAGTTGAATATGCGACAGAGACGCTGGATGGATCTCCTGAAGGATTATGATTGTGAAATCAAATATCATCCAGACTCTGCTAATCTTACTGCTGATGCCTTGAGTCGGCAGGTGAGACTGTCTGCACTTCAGACTAATGAAATATCTCATATGATTCAAGAGTGCTGTTCATTGAGTTTTACGCTCAAGCACAAGAAAGGGAGGAATGGGATTCGTTTGTATACTATTCTATCTGAGCCGGTATTGTATTCTCGGATCAGAGATGCTCAGATATCTGATGTTAAGACTCAGCGATTGGCACGTCTAGCCAATGGAGTTAATACATCTGGATTCCATTTTCAGGCAGATGGTTTATTGTGCCTATCCAATAGAGTGGTTGTACCTAATGTTGCAGAGCTCAGGAATGATATTCTATCTCAAGCTCACAGGAGTCGATTATCAGTTCATCCTGGAAGTATGAAAATGTATAAGGACTTGCGAACTAGATTCTGGTGGAAGGGAATGAAGCAAAGTGTTTATCAGTTTGGTTCGAGGTGTTTGGTTTGTCAACAGGTCAAGGCTGAACATCGACGACCAGGTGGATTACTGCAGAATCTTGAGATTCCCGAATGGAAGTGGGAGCATGTAACTATGGATTTTGTCACCCCACTTGCCTATGACGTCACGTCAGTGTGATGCTATCTGGGTCATTGTTGACCGTTTGACGAAATCAGCACACTTTATTCCTTATAACCGGGAATATTCTTATGATCGCATGGCACGCTTATATATCCAGGAGATTGTGCGATTACATGGGATTCCAGTGAGTATTGTCAGTGATAGAGATCCGCGATTTACTTCATGTTTTTGGGGTAGTTTTCAGCAGGCGTTGGGTACCACTCTGAGTTTGAGCACGGCGTATCATCCGGAGACTGACGGGCAGTCAGAGCGCACTATTCGTACGCTGGAGGATATGTTACGTTCTTCTGTCATGGATTTTGGCTTATCTTGGCAGGATCAGTTACCTTTGATTGAATTTGCCTACAATAACAGTTATCATCGTAGTATTGATATGGCACCTTTCGAGGCATTGTATGGTCGACGGTGTCGTACTCCGTTATTCTGGGATGAAGTCGGGGAACGGCAAGTCGAGGGTCCTGAATTGGTGCAGCAGATTGTAGACAAGGTAGATTTGATCAAGCATAGGATCAAAGTTGCTCAAGATAGACAAGCCAGTTATGCGAATATTCGCCGCAGGCCACTTCAGTTTGAGCTTGGTGAATATGTTTTTCTGCGAGTATCACCTTTCAGGAAGGTGATGAGATTCGGTGTGAAAGGCAAGTTGTCTCCTCGTTACATTGGGCCTTTCCAGATACTGGAGAAGATCGGAGATGTTGCTTATCGTTTGGCTTTACCGCCATCTCTTTTCAGTATACACAATGTTTTTCATGTATCGTTGCTTCGACAGTACATAGCTGATGAATCTCATGTGATTCAATCTACTGATATTCAGCTAGAGCCAGATCTGTCTTTTGTTGAACGACCAATCTGTATCCTATACAGGAAGGAGAAAGTTCTTCGGAACAAGACTATACCACTTGTGATGGTACAGTGGCAGCGCCGAGGCGTTGAAGAAGCAACTTGGGAAACTGAGAGTCGTATGCGAGCAGAATATCCTGAGTTGTTTGCTTTGTATTTTTGATTACCATATAAGATGTAATTACCGTTGTTGTAATAAGACATGGTTTGTTGTTTCATATTGTTATCTTGATTTATCTTTAGATGTTATTTCGCGGACGAAATATCTAAAGGTGGGGAGAATGTAGTAACCCGGAAACCATTTTAAGATAATAATATGTTAAACATGATTAAGGGTTGGTAATTGATCTATTTCGGAGTGTTATTGGACTTCGGAAGAGGAATTTGGGCTTTTGACTTTGGGCCAGATCGGAAGCTCCGATCCCAGTTCGGAAGCTCCGATCCTGACCACTTCGGAAGCAGATCGGATGCACGGTGATCGGACGTTCCGATCAGGAACGGAGGTTCCGATCTCAGCCAGCCAGCAATGCTCGATGACTCAGCCGTGAGTTTTGACAAGTGTTGATCGGGGGTTCGATCGGAAGTTCCGATCCCGGAACGGTGGTTCCGATCCCGACGTGTCGGACATGCACAGAATGAGCTGGAATCGGAAGCTTCGATCCCGAGATCGGTGGTTCCGATCGTTGCCGAGATTTTGGCTATAAATAGGGCTCATTTGCTTCAGTTTTGAAATACGAATTCCCGCGTTTCCTTCTTCAGTTATATAGTGTGAGATATACACTTGAGGGCCCTATCGGTTATAATAGAGGTTCTGGAATAACCAAGGTGTGGTTATAGTCATCCGGGACTAGCGACTCCAAAGGGCTAACTACGGACGAAGGTATGGTACGGGAATCTATTTAAGTTTTGGGAGTACTTATTAGCTTAGTTAAGGCTTATAGAATTTATGTAGTGATACGGTGAACTTTTGAATATAGGCTTGGAACCTAGGATCCTATTATACTTGAACTAGCCTAGAGGTACGTACACATTGACTGAGATTGCCAGCGAGTATACATGTTTATATGTTGCATTTATTTGGCATTATTATATGGCATGAGATATGATTTACCGTTTTCTATATTCATATGTCATGTGCATATACACGTTGAGCCTATACCTTGTTATACCTGACTATAGAGCCGCTCAGCTCTATACTCGATAGTCTGTCACTGAGAGTACCGCGACGGCGGGGGCATTTATGTCTGTCTACTCTGGTGTACTAGACGAGTGTGGTTGCACCCAGAGGTTGATCCGTGCGGTGGCAGCACTCATATGGCGCCGGTTCTGAGCATGACTTTTCAGATGACCCTGTACCAGTCATCATGTTGCATGCATTATATACATATGTTTACTCATGTCTATGTACTGGGCGTAGCGCTCACGTCCTAGTTGTTATCTTGGACACCCTATTCCATGGGGCAGGTCGCAGGATGGACGGAGCTGGTAGTTCAAGGCAGGACTAGGGAGCAGGAGCCTTGAGGATTTTATTATACAGCAGGATTCGATATAGCTGTATAATGTTTACTGTTTAAGATTTCGATTTGGTTGTATCACTACAGATTTAAGCCTGGATTATATTACTAAGCTGATATGTAAATTATGGATTATGTTTCCGCACGTTTTTACTCTGTTAAGTATTTTGCTGTATTAAGTTTAATGCATGCTATTAGTTGCTAGTTAGTAGGTGATTCCATGCAGGGTCACTACAATGATGGATACTAAATTCCCTGGTATGTCTTTCATGAACAACTTTCATAGCTGTGAGGCTAGACGTTCTTGGTATGTCTGATCAAGTTATTCATGTCTCAGTTGTGTGCCTTCATTCTCAGAGAGTATTTTCAGCTTCTTTCATCTATGGCAGGAATTCGATGGTGGCAAGGAGGCCTCTTTGGGATTTTCTGATCAACCATGGGGAGAATATTTCCCTCCCCTGGATCCTGTTAGGGGACTTTAACTGTGTGAGATACCCTCATGAGAAGTTGGGTGGCATTCCTATTGTCCCGAGAGATATGGCAGATCTGAGAAATTGTATCAATCGGTTGGAGCTCTCAGATGTGAATCATGTTGGTTGCTACTACACTTGGTTTAGCCTGGCTGTTTCTTCTAAGCTTGATCGAGTTATGGTCAACCATCATTTCAGTGAATCGAATTTGGATGTATTTGCTGACTTTGTGGCACCAGGTTGCTTTTCTTACCATACTTGTTGTGTGGTTTCCATCTTCAGGGATAGCACTCGTCGTGCCACACCTTTTAAATTCTTCAATATGTGGGCTACCCACCCGGATTTTCTACAGTTAGTCAGGAGCAACTGGTGGTTCAGTGGGGGTGGCACAGCACAATTCCTCCTCAAGAAAAAGCTACACGGGATGAAAAGAGTGCTGAAACAGCTTAATGAGCGTCATTTCAGTCATATCTCTAGTCGAGCAAAGCGTGCGAGTGAGGAGCTTGCAGAGGCCCAATCTAATGCCCTTAACTCTGGAGTTATAGACAACTCAATTGTGGCTCTTAGGAGAAAAGCATAATTCCTTCTTGAAGCGGAGCGCTTGTTTCTCTCCCAAAAGGTCAAATGTGAGTATCTCAAACATAGTGACAGATGCTCCAAATTCTTCCATGGTATGATAAAAAGGAACATCAAGAGAAATAAGATTGTGGCCCTCACTCTCAAAGATGGTTCCACATCCATGGATCAAAATGAAATAGCGGATGAATTTGTGAATTTCTATCGGGCTTTGTTGGGCTCGAGTTTGGAGAGAGATACCTTGGATACTTCCCTTGTTGCGCCTGGTCCGAAGGTGGAGGAGGCCAGCTGGGAGGGATTAATTAGAGATGTGAGTGTGGAGGAAGTCAAGAGTGCTCTGTTCAACATTGAGGATGACGAGCTCCAGGCCCGGATGGTTTCGGGGCTGCTTTCTTTAAGAAGGCTTGGTCCATTGTTGACGGTGATGTTATTGCGGCTGTCTTGGAATTCTTTAGGAGTGGTAAGTTACTCAAACTGTGGAACCACGCTTCCATTGCGCTGGTGCCAAAGTCAGACCATGCCACTACAGTCAATGAATTTAGGCCAATATCGTGCTGTACAGTGTTCTATAAAATCATTGCCAACATCCTGACTAATAGATTAGTGGATGTGATTGAGCCTTTGATTAGTCAAACTCAAGCAGCATTTGTTCCAGGTAGGTCAATTGTGGAAAACATTCACATGGCCCAAGAAATGCCGAAGCATTATGCTAGGAAGAGAGGTTCTTCCCGTTGCATCTTAAAGATAGACCTCCAAAAACCCTATGATACGGTTCACTGGGAATTTCTACTGGATACTCTACGCTTCCTCAATTTTCCCCCTCGGTTTATTGATTGGATTATGGAGTGCGTAAGCTCTACCTCCTACTCCATTTCATTAGGTGGACAATTGTTTGGATTCTTCAAAGGGGCCAGAGGTCTTCGCCAAGGGGATCCTTTGTCTCCATTCCTCTTTGTGTTGTGCATGGAATTGCTCTCCAGATCCCTTCTCCATGCCTCTACGCTGGCAGATTTCCAGTTTCACCCTAGGTGTGATCACTTTAACATCACCCACTTGGTGTATGCTGACGATTTGCTGATTTTGTCAAAGGGTGATGTCTCAAGTGTAAAAATCGTCCTGGATTGTGTTAGTAAGTTTGGGAAGATGGCTGGCCTCCATGCTAATGCGATGAAATCCAATCTATTCATGGCAGCTGTCAAAGAACCAGATCTCAATGAAATCATTCGGTTAAGTGGGTACCAGATTGGATCGTTTCCTTTTAGGTACCTTGGTATTCCACTTTCCGCTGGCAGACTCAGGGAAGGAGATTATAGTGGCCTGGTTGATGGGATTGCAAAGAAAATAGCCTCTTGGCCTAGACATACTCTATCCTATGCAGGGAAACTTGAATTACTTCGATCTGTGGTTCAAGGGGTTGAGTGTTATTGGCTCTCTGTTCTCCCTATCTCTTGTGGAGTCATTGACAAAATTGACAAAATATGCAGGACTTTTATGTGGACTAGCAAACTTCTTCCGATCGCTTGGAGGAAAGTTTGCTCTCCTTTGGAGGATGGGGGTTTGGGTCTTCGTGACTTGAGAATTCGGAATAAGACCCTATTAGCTAAAACACTATGGGACATTCACAAAAAGAAAGACACACTATGGGTGAAATGGATCAACCATTACTACTGGGATAACTTAGAGGAATGGAGAGCTCGAAAAGATGACAATATCCTCATCAAGAAATTGGTCGAGCTTAGATATGAGCTTGTCGTTAGATTCAACGGTTGGACTAATGCAGCTTCGCAATTGGATACTTGGTTTCAAAAGAGGGATGGACTTACACTTCTTTATAAGAGCTTCTTTGATGGGGCGGGGAGATGGCCTTGGAAGCCAATTGTCTGGAAACCATACATCCTTCCTAAGCATAGAATTATTTTCTGGCTTGTTGCCCATGGAAAATGCCTTACTAAGGATCGTCAACCATACATCCAGGACCAATCTTGTGGGTTCTGTGGGGTAGTGAACGAAAATTCCCAACATGTTTTCTTCAAATGCATTGTCTCTCGGCAGCTTTGGGCACGTCTTTGGGATTGGTTGGGTATTCAATATCATGTTTGTTCTTTAATGGGTTTGTTAAGATTTATGCGCAGGTCCTACAGGGGTACTACTTTTCAAAAGCGGCGGTGCCAGACT
>NC_133122.1:7013597-7016097 GCF_033568475.1 Henckelia pumila
GGGACTCAACTTTACCCGGACACACCGACCACCACTCACGTGTTGTTACGTACGCAAAGTTCAAACACCTAGGCTAAGTCCTCCACCGCTCCAATACAATGGAAAGAGGTGGAAAACATCCGAAGAGCTCAAGAAAATGCCCCGACTAACACGGATACACATCCCTAGCAATAAAATCAAAGCTATGGGAGAAACAAAATGTCGGACGAAGATTGGAACACACGCGATTTCTCGCCGCTCGCCGATCCACAATAGCAATGACCATAATGTGATCTCCGGCCCCAATGCGTCCTGAACCAAGGGACTTTGATGGTTGCAGGGGGGGTTAAGATCACCAATACTCAGGGCTATGGCGGATCGAACATGCAACAAAATTCCACATGGACGCATCCAAACAACTGCCACAAGCACGAGATATCATGATCGAACCCACTCGAAATGTCTTGCGCAAGAACTCACAACCCCACCGATCTAACCCACCCCTACTTTTGGGGATGCAAACCTTATTGGAGTTTCAAGCTTATTCTCAACCTCATATGCAAGCACAGATATTCAGACACGAAGATGTGGGAAATCAATCGCAAGCGCGACCCGTGCTCCAATAAAGAGAACGGGACTCACACGACTTGCTCGCCGATCCACGATAGCAATGACAATAATGTGCCTTCCGCCCCCACAAGCATCCTAAACCGAGGGACTTTGATGATCGCATAGGAGCTTATGAACAACAATGACGAACACCTACGCATGCTTGATTCCCAAACACCGATATTCCTTCTTTCCGACCAACCGTAATAGAAAACAAGACTACAAAGAGTTCATGATCCGCATGTCTAAAAAGCTCATGCATGCAATATAGCAAGAAACGGGGTGCAAAATGACATCGGGGTGAAAAAATGCCCCTGCCGGCCACCGGCCGGAAAACCCGCCGGAGCGGCGGCCGGAAGGGGCGCCCATCGGGGAAGGTTGTCAAAAGGTTGGACGAGCATGGGAGGCAATGGCAAGCATTGCCCCGACACCTCAACCAAGACCATGGCCAAACACCCTCCTCCCCCTATAGTATACTTAGTAGAAAAAACCCAAGTTTTAGGAAAAGTGGGTTTTTGGGCTGAGGAATCATAATAAATTTTTTCTTTTTTTAAACTTTTTTTTTGGGCCAAATGCAAATCCGACCACAAACATGCCTTATTTATGCATGAAACTCGAGGGAAATAAATATTTGTGCCATGAGAATCATCAATTTACTCACTCGTTTGCGCTACGTGCCGCACGGTGCCCCCAACTTGGGCACTCATGGTGGCACGAATCTGACGCCTTAGATGCATTATTTATGCATGAAAACTCGAGAGAAAACAACATTGTGCCGTGAGAATCAAAGTTTGGCTCGCTCATTTGCGCAACGTGCCGCAAGGGGCAGCCGGCCCGTGCGCACGGTGACCCCAACTTGGGCACTCATGGGGGCACGAATCCGACGCCTTAGATGCATTATTTATGCATGAAAACTCAAGAGAAAACAACATTGTGCCGTGAGAATCATAGTTTGGCTCGCTCGTTTGCGCTACATACCGCACGGGGCAGCCCTCCGTGCGCACGGTGCCCCCAACTTGGGCACTCATGGTGACACGAATCGACGCCTTAGATGCATTATTTATGCATGAAAACTTGAGAGAAAACAAAATTGTGCCGTGAGAATCATAGTTTGGCTCGCTCGTTTGCGCTACGTGCCGCACGTGGCCGCTCGCCCGTGCGCACGGTGCCCCCAAATTGGGCACTTATAGTTACACGAATCCGACGCCTTAGATGCATTATTTATGCATTAAAACTCGAGAGAGAACCACATTGTGCCGTGAAAATCATAGTTTGGCTCGCTCGTTTATGCTACGTGCCGCACGTTGCCGTCCGATTTCGACGCCCTAGATGCATTATTTGCACGAAGGATGATAACAAAATTGTTTAATTTGAATCATTCATGCTAATCGGACGTTTGAGATACGTGCCACATTTACTTGCATTTATTTTCCATGGAGCTTGCAACTTAGGTACCTTTTTCGTGGATCACGGGCAAGTGTCAAGTGACAAGTACACACACATTTCATTTTCCCATGTTTTGGGGACGCGCACACCCAAGTACCAAGTGCCAAATGCGAGCACGCTTTACATTGTCCATGTTCCGACCACATGCTTACGCCGACGTGCGCAAGTGCCGCCTACGCGCACATTTCATTTGCCTAATATCCGGGCAGTCGCACGTTTTGCTTCGCCCATGTCCGACCACATGCGCATGCCGCCGTGCCCGACGTGCCCAAGTGCCAAGTGCTGCATTGCGCATGCGCAAGTTTTATTTGCCTAATATCCGGACGTTTTGCTTCTCCCATGTTCCGATTACACGCGCACGCCGCCGTGCCCGACGTGCCCAAGTGCCAAGTGCCGCATTGCGCAAGCGCACGCGCACGTTTTATTTGCCTAATATCCGGACGTTTTGCTTCTCCCATGTTCCGAC
>NC_133122.1:7026097-7028597 GCF_033568475.1 Henckelia pumila
GATCGAACATGCAACGAAATTCCACATGGACGCATCCAAAAAACTGCCACAAGCACAAGATATCATGATCGAACCCACTCAAAACGTCTTGCGCAAGAACTCACAACCCCACCGATCTAACCCACCCCTACTTTTGGGGATGCAAACCTTATTGGAGTTTCAAGCTTATTCTCAACCTCATATGCAAGCACAAATATTCGGACACGAAGATGTGGGAAATCAATCGCAAGCGCGACCCGTGCTCCAATAAAGAGAACGAGACTCACACAACTTGCTCGCCGATCCACGATAGCAATGACCATAATGTGCCTTCCGGACCCACAAGCATCCTAAACCGAGGGACTTTGATGATCGCATAGTAGCTTAAGAACAACAATGACGAACACCTACGCATGCTTGATTCCCAAACACCGATATTCCTTCTTTCCGACCAACCGTAATAGAAAACAAGCCTACAAAGAGTTCGCGATCCGCATGTCTAAAAAGCTCATGCATGCAATATAGAAAGAAACGGGGTGCGAAATGACGTCGGGGTGAAAAAACTCCCCTACCGGCCGCCAGCCGGAAAACCCGCCGGAGCAGCGGCCGGAAAGGGCGCCCATCGAGGAAGGTTGTCAAGAGGTTGGATGAGCATGGGAGGCAATGGCAAGCATTGCCCCAAAACCTCAACCAAGCCCACGGCCAAACACCCTCCTCCCCCTATAGTATACTTAGGAGAAAAAACCCAAGTTTTAGGAAAAGTGGGTTTTTGGGCTGAGGAATCATAATAAATTTTTTCTTTTTTAAAACATTTTTTTTGGGCCAAATGCGAATCCGAACACAAACATGCCTTATTTATGCATGAAACTCGAGGGAAATAAATATTTGTGCCGTGAGAATCATCAATTTACTCGCTCGTTTGCGCTACATGCCGCACGGTGCCCCCAACTTGGGCACTCATGGTGGCACGAATCCGACGCCTTAGATGCATTATTTATGCATGAAAACTCGATAGAAAACAACATTGTGCCATGAGAATCAATGTTTGGCTCGCTCATTGGCGCAACGTGCCGCAAGGGGCAGCCCGCCCGTGCGCACGGTGACCCCAACTTGCGCACTCATGGGGGCATGAATCAGACGCCTTAGATGCATTATTTATGCATGAAAACTCGAGAGAAAACAACATTGTGCCGTAAGAATCATACTTTGGCTTGCTCGTTTGTGCTACGTATCGCACGGGGCAGCCCTCCAGTGCGCACGGTGCCCCCAACTTGGGCACTCATGGTGGCACGAATCCGACGCCTTAGATGCATTATTTATGCATAAAAACTTCATAGAAAACAAAATTTGAAAGAGTGGGTGCCCGGTGAGCCAACTTGTGGCAAAGGGCTTTGATGACTCTTTGTATAAACAATCTTTTGTTTAAAATAATTTACACTTTTATTAATGGCAATGACTTTATCTTTCTTCATATTGTTATATTGTGATATACTATTGTTGTTTTGATAAAGACCTTGAATATACTATAGTGTATGTAAGATGTGGTAGAACATGGAGATGTCTATCATGAAACACATCTTATAGTCACTGTATATTCTAAACTGTTCCTAGTCGATTGAGCCGTCCGATAATAAGGATAAGGATCGCTCGAGTTTGAGACTAGCATTTGCGATGCAGAGTACCACATTTCATTGGTAGGATATTCATATGATGAATGATCGAACTACCCTATCCGGACTTTCCAAGTGGTTATCACTTATCGAGTGGATAAAGTCCGTGGTTTTGGTTGTGCACCATTAGTCCTTACTACTTGAAACATCATTGAGACTCTATATGCTAGTACTGTGCTTTGACTCGTTTACCGATTCTATTGGGGTCATCAGGTGTCGGGATTGGGTACAGTTACAACACATATAGGAGTCGATGCTTTGTTGTCAAGGATTCACCACATACTTGCGAGTGTGGATATCCTATGCGATCTGAGGAGATATTAGTGTGACGAATCTCTGGCCAGAGTACATGATGTGATTTAAGAAATGGTTTCTTAGTAGCACATGCGATGTCACTTTTTGATCTTCAATATGCATTGCATAGTTATCGAATCTCGAGCGACTCTCGATATACCAATGGTTGTGAGCCCACGGCTAGCTGTATCCCTGAACCATTGAGGGTCACGCAGAGTAATGGATTTTTAATCCCCGTTGAGATAGTTAAATTTAAAGAGTTAAATTTAATGAACGAAGAAGTTGGACTTCTTATTTAAGAGTAGAGGAGTAAGATTTCCTAAAATGACATAGGGATGGCCATTTTTGGAAATCACTGAATTCGGATTCAGAAAAATTTATCTTGACTTTAATAGGTGCAGAAATGGTTTCTGTGCACATTGGTGAAATCGGTTTATCAATCGGAGTCACGATGAATTTTATATTAATTTATGAACATGCGGGCTTTGCTTGTCGGGCTTGAACTTATGACTAATGGGCCCTAAGCTGTTAGCGGCCTACATTATAAATAAGTTATT
>NC_133122.1:7036097-7043597 GCF_033568475.1 Henckelia pumila
CACCACCCATAGAATATCTTCTTGGCAGCAGTTAAGGAGCCAATTAGAAGGGACATTATTAGGATGAGTGGATACCAAGAGGGTTCCTTTCCCTTCCGTTACTTGGGAATCCCTTTGGCAGCAGGGCGATTGACAGAGAGAGACTACAGTGGGTTGGTGGAACCATCGCCAAGAAAGTGGCTGCTTGGCCCAGACATACCCTTTCCTATGCAGGCAAGTTGGAACTGATCCGATCGATTGTACAGGGTGTGGAATGTTTCTGGCTTTCTATCTTGCCTATCTCTTGCGGGGTAATAGACAAGATTGAAAAGACATGTAGAAGCTTTATGTGGACTAGCAAGCACCCCCCTATCTCTTGGCGTAAAGTTTGTTCTCCTATTAATGATGGTGGGTTGGGGCTTAAAGATTTGAGAATCTAGAATAAGACGTTGCTTGCAAAGACGCTTTGGGATATCCCTAAGAAAAAAGATTCTCTGTGGGTAAAATGGATTAACCACTACTACTGGGATAATGTCATGGATTGGACAATCAGGAAAGATGATACCAGCCTAATTAAGAAATTAGTGGAGATCTGGGATGAATTGGCCCTTAAGTTTGGTAATTGGGAAGGGGCGGCTATTCAGTTGGAGATATGGTTTGGCAAGAAATATGGGTTAGCTCAGTTGTACAACAGCTTCTTTATAGGCCAGGGGAGGTGGCCTTGGAAGCCCATTGTGTGGAGACCATACATCCTTCCCAAACATAGAATTATTTTTTGGCTTATTGCCCATGGTAAATGCTTAACCAAAGATCGGCAACCTTATATCCCTGACAAATCTTGTGCGTTTTGCGGAACACATACTGAAGATGCGCAACACT
The DNA here is from genome assembly GCF_033568475.1 of Henckelia pumila. Taxonomy (NCBI): domain Eukaryota; kingdom Viridiplantae; phylum Streptophyta; class Magnoliopsida; order Lamiales; family Gesneriaceae; genus Henckelia; species Henckelia pumila. Next base: position 7,036,956 of record NC_133122.1, read on the forward strand.
TATTCTTCGAGTGTACGGTTTCAAGATGGATTTGGGCCCGATTGTGGGACTGGCTGGGTATTCAATATCAGGTTAGTTCTTTGATGGGTTTGCTTAGATTTATGCGCAGGTTTTACAGGGGAACAATGATGAACAAAAGGAGATACCAGGCAGGAGTAGCTGCAGTCTTGTACCACTTATGGGGGCTCGGAACTGAGCAATCTTTGAAGCTGAACGTCCTGATATTGATGCTATCATCAGAAAGATTATTATTCACATTCACCGTGCCTTGAGTCTCTAAATTTACGGCATGGCTCCTTTTTACATCTGCTAGAGCTCTCTTGACTGTATGGATTGAGGAGGGGTTGAGTTGATACTATTGTACTACTTGCTTACTGAGGATCTCTCATTCTTACTAGCCTCTGCATAGCTCGATTTTATCTTTCATTCTGGCTTTATTACATTGACATTTTGGGTCCTATCTTTGAATGTTTTCTGGTTTTTGGGTATGCCCAGAGTAGTTGTAAGTTCCTGAGTATGCTCAGTGTAGTTGTACATCCCTGGGTATGCCCAGTGTAGTTGTACGTCCCTGTGCATGATGTTTGGCAAATACTTTGACTTTCCTATCATCATCATGCATTTGCGTGGACATCTTCCTCTGCTATTGCTTCGTGCTATTTATGGTTACACTCAGATCGTGTGGCCTCCTAGCCTCTACTCCTAGTTTGCGGCTACGAGAGTTACTGTTGATGACTTTGATGGCGCCAATCTTCGAGCCCAGCTGGATATGATGGTTGGCTGCACTCTGCTACTCTCTTGAATGCACTCAGAACAATTGGCCTACTAGCCTCCATACCTAGTTCTGGTTTGTCTGGTTATATGTAAAGGTATTGGGTTGGGTTGGCTATTTTTGTATGGGTTTGTTTAGTATTTTGATTTTATTGTTGATACATTGATTTCGGATCCCTGGGTATGCCCAGTGTATTTGTACTTCTTTATTTACCATCTATTGATATGTGTTCATATCAAGAAAAAAAAAGAAAGAGCTCTCAGTCTGTCAATCCTTACTATGTCTGGACCTGGTAAGTTTCCCCGTGTTGAGTCAAATTAAGCCACAGGCTCCACTCCTGGTGGTGCCCTTCCATCAATTCCTTTAAGTTTCAGCCTTGCGACCATACTCCCCCTGGAACCCAAAGACTTTGATTTCTCATAAGGTGCTGGCGGAGTCCATAAAGTAACATCCGCCGATCCCTGGTCGGCATCGTTTATGGTCGAGACTAGGACGGTATCTGATCGTCTTCGAGCCCCCAAATTTTGATCTTGATTAATAAAAACATCCTTGGCAAATGCTTTCGCAGTTGATCGTCTTTCATAAATCCAAGAATTTCACCTCTGACTATGAAATACTAATGCCCCCGACTGTCCCTGTTAATCATTACTCCGATCCCGAATGCCAACGTAATAGGACCAAAATCCTATAATGTTATCCCATGCTAATGTATTCAGAGCATAGTGTCACGGACTTAGCCCTTCTAAGATCACGTGCGGCCTTTGCTCCTTGACTACGCCCCTCGCGAGTACTAGCAAAGCAGCCTTTGTTGCACAAGTGTGTGTGTAAGTGTTTGAGTAAGAACACAAGAGAGCTTGGAGAATACTTTGTATTGATTTCCAACTTGGTGGTTTACAAATGAGGGCTATCACCATTTTATAGTTGAGCTCCCTACAATCTACATGATTCTAGATTCTTCCATCTACACTAATCTAGAGTCTACTTTCTACAAGTTTCTATACAAGTCATTTATATACAAGTGTATTCTAGAGAGTTCTACATAAGCCTATATCTTGAATATTGTAGAGACTTTCTATAAAATGAACAACCTCTACCTTGCACCAAGCTCTAGAATCTTCCGAAATGTGAAAGAAGGTTCCGGTTGTGACATTCTCCCCCACCTATTCGGCTGACGCCCTCGTCTCCTCAAATTGATGGAGTAGTTCTTTGAACTGCCACAAGTCATGTTTTGTTTCCCATGTTGCCTCGAACTTTGGCAATCCCTTCCATTTGATCAGATATTGAGTGCTGGGTTGCACTCCACGTCTCCGCTCAATGCGTTTGGCAAGCACCTCTTCAACGTCTTTGTCAAAGGAAGTTGTTACTACAGGAGGTTCTCGGTGAGAATCGCCTCGGCTAGTGTCTTCCTCATCTGGATAATAAGGCTTTAACATGCTCACATGGAAGACCGGATGAATCTTCAATGTGTTGGGGAGGTCGAGATGATAGGATACCTTCCCAACCCTTGCAATTATCGTAAAGGGTCCTTCATACTTCCGGATTAGACCCTTGTGTATCCCTCGGAAGGCTTTGAATTGATGTGGCAAGAGCTTGATGAGTACTTCATCTCCGATGGAGTACTCTTGTTGCCTTCTCTTTGCATCGGCCCATTTCTTCATGCGCTGTTGGGCCTTCTCTAAGTGTACTTGCGCCAAGTCCATGTGCTCGCTCCAACACTTAGCCATCTTTGTCGCGGCGGGGCTTTGTCCCTTAAAAGATATTTGCAATGTATGTGGAGTAGTCGGTTGTTGCCCCTTGACTAGCTCGAATGGGCTCTTCCCAGTGGCCTCACTTTGTTGTAAGTTGTAAGAGAATTGTGCCACATCCATGAGCTTCGCCCAGTCTCGTTGGTTGGCACTCACAAAGTGCCTCCAGTAGCATTCCAACAAGGCATTTACCCGCTCGGTTTGGCCATCAGTTTGCGGGTGAAAGCTTGTAGAGAAATGTAGCTCCGACCCAAGGAGTTTGAAGAGTTCCGTCCAGAGTCGGCCTGTGAATCGAGGGTCCCTGTCGCTTATGATGTGTCTTGGTAACCCCCAGTACTTGACTACATTCTTGAGGAATATCCTTGCAGCTTCCTCGGCAGTGCAATCCTTTGGGCATGGAATGAATGTTCCATACTTAGTGAATCTATCGATCACCACCATGATCGAACCAAACCCATTGGACTTCGGCAAGGCGCTAATGAAGTCCATAGTAATAGATTCCCATGGACGCTCTGCAGTAGGTAGTGGCTCATGCAGTCCCGCCGGTTGCTTTGTCACGACCTTGTCTTGTTGACAGACCAAGCATGTCTTGACATATAGTTCGACTTGGTCTCTCATTTGCGGCCAATAGTATGATGCTTCCAACAAGGCCCTTGTGCGTTTTTGCCCTGGATGGCCGGCCCATTTGGTGTCATGGCACTCGCGGATTAGATCTTTCCTCAGATTCCCCCACTTTGGCACATAGAGTCGACGTCCCTTTGTATATAGAAGCCCATCTTCAAGCCAGAATTGCCGAGTCTTCCCTTGCTTGACAAGCTTGGTCAACTCCTTGGCCATGGGTTCATGCTCCAATCCTTCTTTGATGTGTGCTGGCAGGTCACCTAAGGCAGTACTAATAGATGCCAACTCTGCTTTCCGACTTAGCGCATCGGCAACTACATTGGCTTTGCCTGGCCGGTACTCAAGCACAAAGTCGAACTCGGCTAAGAAGTCTTGCCACCTAGCTTGCTTGGGACTAAGCTTCTTCTGACTCTGAAAGTAGCTAGTGGCAATGTTATCAGTCTTGACGGAGAACCGAGACCCTAACAAATAATGTCGCCACACCCTTAGGCAGTGGATGATGGCGGTCATCTCCTTCTCTTGTACCGTGTATCGCTTCTCCGTCTCGTTGAGCTTCCGGCTTTCATAGGCTATGGGGTGCCCTTCTTGCATTAGAACTCCCCCAATAGCAAAATCATAAGCATCTGTGTGCACTTCAAACTCTTTGCCAAAGTCTGGCAAAGCTAGGACAGGTTCCTTGCTTACCGCTGCCTTTAAGTCATCAAAGGCTTTGGCACATGCGTCCGACCATCCCCATGGTCGGTTCTTCTTAAGAAGATCCGTCAGCGGTGCCGCTCTAGCGGAATACCCTCTTATGAACCTGCGATAGTAATTAACTAGCCCAAGGAAAGAATGGAGTTCGGTTACCTTGGTTGGCGGTTCCCAATCCATGATGGCACGAACCTTGCTTTCGTCCATTTTCAGCTTCCCATGCTCAATAGTGTGCCCCAAGAATTGAACCGTCTCTTGCGCAAAAGAACACTTTTCCTTCTTCACATAGAGCTCGTTCTCTCGTAAGACTTGGAACACTGTTTGGAGGTGTTGGGCATGCTCCTCCAATGTGTGGCTATAGATGACTATGTCATCCAAGTACACCACCATGAACTTGTCAAGATAAGGGTGGAAGATCTTGTTCATGAGTGTACAGAATGTTGTCGGGGCATTGGTTAGGCCAAATGGCATGACGAGCCACTCAAAAGATCCATATCGAGTGATGCATGTTGTCTTGGGCTCGTCCCCATCGGCAATTCGAACTTGATTGTACCCTTTTTGTAAATCCATCTTTGTGTAGTACTTGGCTTGACCAAGACGATCAAACAAATCAGCTATCAATGGGATGGGGTACTTGTTTTTTATTGTTACCTTGTTAAGCGCCCGGTAGTCCACACACATCCTCAATGAGCCATCTTGCTTCTTTTGAAAAAGTACGGGAGCGCCATATGGTGCTTTAGATGGTCGGATACGTTTGGTATCCAGTAGCTCAGTGAGTTGTTTCCGAAGCTCCTCTAGCTCGGGCGGTGTCATGCGATAGGGTGCCATGGCGGGCGGCTTGGCACCGGGTTCCAACTCGATCTTGTGGTCGACTTCTCTCCGTGGTGGCAAATCCTTAGGTAATTTTGCCGGCATCACGTCTTGGTTCTCATCCAGAACCTTTTTTATGTTAGTAGGAACTTCCTCTAACAAAGGAGTTTCAAGGCCATCACCCGAGTGTAACGTGGCCAAGAACGTGGGTTCGCCTTTCTTCACTCCTTTGGCTACTTTCATAGCCGACAATTGCTTCATTGGACTTGCCTCGGGTGGAGCACTTGTCGCTTGTATCATGCATGGAGACCCTTTCTCCATTATACACATAGAGTCTAAGTAAGGCATCGGAATAGCACTTACCTTTCTTAAGAAGTCCATGCCCAGCACGAAGTTGAAATCGTCAAGGGGTTCCACTGAGAGGTCCACTCGACCGTGCCACGTACCCAAGGATAGCTCAACATCCTTAGCAACTCCATGTAGTCGTCGAGCGGATGCATTCACAGTCTTGTTCCATCCTGCACCTTGAGTGACATGCAATCCCAAGCGTTTTGCTTCACTCTCAGTAATGAAGTTGTGGGTGGCTCTGGTGTCAACCATTGCCTTAGTAAGTTTGCCATTGATCTTTGCTTCCACGTACATGAGCCCCTTGCTTGATGTAGTGGTCAATGGCTTGGCTTTCAAAGCATTTAGGATTTGGACGGATCCCATGTGTTCGGCCTCCGCACCATTAACTTCACCGCCTTCAAGTATGGCCGACAAAGAACCGAGCTTTGGGCAGTTACTCATTGCATGAGGCCCTTTGCATACAAAACAACCACCTTTAGGGACAAAAGCCTTTTTCTTGTCTTCATAGTCGTTGCATTTGTCCCCGGGCCTCTTGTCGCCAGTCTTAGCTTGGAAGTAGCTCTTCTTGAACTCCTTCTTTTCTCCCCCACCTTTGCCCGAGTTGCTTAAATCTTTCTTTTGCTTGAAACCATCGTTGCTACGTTGGTACTCGGACAAAGATTCGGCGGCGGCAATAGTATCATCCAAGGTTTTGAGATCTCGTCGTTGTAGCTCTTGCTTGGCCCAATGTTGTAACCCATCGGTGAAGTGGAAGATGAGATCTTCTTCATCCATCTTTGGAATTTGAAGAAAAAGAGTAGTGAATTCCTTGACATATTCAGGGATTGTTGTGCAATGTTTTAGCTCCCTTAGCTTTTTACGAGCCTCTTATACCACATTATCAGGATAAAAGTGGCGCTTGAGTTCCTTTGAGAACTCTTCCCATGTATCGACTCGGCACAACCCTTTCTCTATGTCCGCATGCTTGCGACGCCACCACAACATTGCAGTATCAGTAAGATACAAAGTAGCGGTACGTACCTTGGTCGTCTCATCTTGTAATTTGAGACCTTAAAAGTAAACTTCCATTTTCCACAAGAAGTTCTCGACTTCCTTGGTATCCCTCTTTCCACCAAAGCTCATTGGCTTAGGCAACTCGATCTTAGGAGCTTTAACGGATTGGCTTCCTCCATCCATGGTAGCAACTCGTTTGCACAGCGTCATATCTTCGCGCATCCCCTCGATGCAAGCTTGGAGGGATTCCACCATCTCTTCAAGTCGAGCGATACGATCGTCTCGTGCTACGATTGCTTCATGGATCTCTTGAATATCCTCCTTCACTGACTCAAGTTCCGACAAGACATGGCCCTCCAATGTCTCCAAAGTATGCTCGGACTTCTCAACTCGTTCGGATACTTCTGCCATAACTTGCTCCCAAGTTCCTTCCCCTCGAGTCTTGCTAGCATCCCGACGCTTCTTGCCTTGGTTAGGCGCGGTATCCCTTCCGCGGTCTTCCGTCATACCCGATGAACCAGCATCTTGCCCTGCCATGATCACTTGCGATGAATTGAACCCAACCGGGCTCTGATACCACTTGTCACGGACTTAGCCCTTCTAAGATCACGTGCGGCCTTTGCTCCTTGACTACGCCCCTCGCAAGTACTAGCAAAGTAGCCTTTG
>NC_133122.1:7051097-7053597 GCF_033568475.1 Henckelia pumila
TTTACGGTCTTCACATCCTCCCCACCTTATGAGAAGTTTCGTCCTCGAAACTTGGATTAACTTACTAGTAAGGTCGCTAATCGAAATGGTTTGGTCGGTTACTCAGGTACAAGCCCTAACATCTTACGAACCTCATAGATGTACACAAATGGGTGGCGCCAAAATCAAACAAAACAGATAAAAAAAACATTGTTGATTAGAATGGTACCTTCCATGACTTTGCTCGCACCGCCTGCTTCTTCTTGAGTAATTGCATAGACACGAGCATTGGGTTTATTTTCCTTTGGTTGGCCTTGGGTAGTAGTACTAGTATGTGGTCATGTCCTTGCCTTCATGGTTTCGGGACATTGAGCAATTCGGTGTCCGAATTTTCCACAGTTGAAACAGGCACCAGTGTTTCGACGACATTCCCCTTCATGTCGGAGGTTGCAGGTGGGGCATAGCTTGATCTGTGGACAGTTTGGAGCAGCATAAGTTTCCTTGATGGATTCATCAGAATTGTTCGAATGCTTGGACACATGTTTGTGTGAAGAAGATTGGCCCGTCAGAGGTTGTTTGTTGTGGAAGTCATTCTCACGACGCTTGATGTCCGATTCAGCTCGGATGGCCGCTCCCATCAAATTCGCAAAGTTGGCAGGCTGATAAACTGCTAATGCCGATTGTATACGACTATTCAACCCCTTCTTGAAACGATACAACTTCATATCATCGTCTCCCATAATTGTTGGGGCATAGGACCCAAACTCATTAAACTTGGAAGTGTATTCCACCACTGTCATGTCTGGTGTTTGCGTAAGATTCTCAAAATCGTTCAGCTTCTGCATTTTAACTTCAGCTGGAAAGTACTGCTTCAGAAATGCGGTACGGAACTGTTGCCATGTGATTGCTCCCACAGCTAGCATAGCAGGTGAAACGGCTTCCCACCATTTCCTTGCTTTGTCCTCCAGAAAAGGAATCGTCACCTCTACTTTTAGTGCTTCAGAAATTTCAAGTAAACGAAGTTGGTCCTCCATCTTCTTCATCCAATTTCGTCCCACTTCTGGATCGGCATCCCGTTTGAACATTTCAGTTTGGTTCTTGGGAAGAGCCTCGTAATGGAATTTGACTCCATTCTGAGCAGGTGGTGGAGGTGGCGGATTTCCATTGCCGTTTCCGTTAATGTTTCCCATCCCTTGTATAGTTGTTGCCACTATTGCTGCAATAGCTGCAAGGTCTTCTCTACTTAGGTTGATTCTTGGAGGTGGGTTCGAATTATCCCCCTGGTTGTTGTTGTTGTTGTTGCGAGTTCTAGGGGGTGCTCCGGCCATTTCCTACAGTAAAGGAGTTCTAAGAGTTTGTCAAAACATGACACTTTAAGAAGAAAGGAAATAGCGGAATAAATAAATCAATAAATAATCCAAAGGATAAAAATTATTTTATTGATTCCAAAAATTTCATGAAGGTAAACAAAACAAGTCAAGTCTCAAAACACCAAGATATCAGAACCATGCTGAATAAAAATAGTGCTGAATAAAGGGAATAAGCTAGGTGATAGTCTAATCTATGATTTCTCCATCGCCCGCGGCTTCATCTTCTGCCGGAACTTCTTCTGGGTCCTCGTTTCCAACAAGGGCTGCCATAAGGAGCTGATCAATGTACTCGAGTGCGGCTAAGTTATGCGCCTCGAGGTTTTGCACAGTGTGTTGCAGCTCTTGCACTTGATTTTTTAAACCTTGGATATGGATTCCCGACTCTTGACGCCTTAGTGCCTCTTTGTGTGCCTCCTCAAGGAGTATGGCTTGAAGTTCCTTCACGTTAGCTAGTGCAGATGCTAGTTCCTTCTTTGTTTCCTCGTGTTCCTTCTCTTTCTTATTGAGGTAATATGCAAACCTTTCCACATCGGCTTCAAGGTGGTCCTAATGCTCCTCCATCTCACTCTTGTCAGCCTTTAGCGTCTTCATGTTTTCAATCATTTCCTCTTTCTCGTATTGCTCCACGTATAGCGAAGACCTCAATGATTCGATAACTTGATCCTTGCTTTGCACAACGTTTTTGCGAGCCGTAACTTTGGTGCGAGCCATCTTTCTAAAATAAATAGGAATGGGTTCAAGTTGAAATTCAAATTGAAGAAACTTCAGGCAGAATTGATATAGAACAAGATTTTTAGGCGAATTTTCCAGAAAAGAAAATTTTGAGATATTTCCAAGGATCGAAACTACTGATCACAAGGAGTATGAGACAATCGACAGAATCAAATTTCGAGTTTCCCACGAAAAGTTATAGGCAAAACAAACATTTTCAAAAATAGCAAAAACGCGAATTCGAGGGTTCAAACAAACGAATTAGGGCTAAAAGCGTCACTGGTCATACAAAGTACGAGTTTGACTCAAAGGTCGGTTCGGGCCAGGATACGCTAGGCTAAGGTAGAAATTTGACAACGTCAAATTTTTCGGTACGGAATCCCATTCGGATTTATGAACCTGGAGGGCTCTGATACCACTTAAATGTCACGCCCTGAGAT
>NC_133122.1:7058597-7063597 GCF_033568475.1 Henckelia pumila
TGACGACTCCGGATAGGGGTGATCGGAGCCTCCGGTCCTGATCGGAGCTTCCGATCCAACCACACGTCATGCCTGACGTAATAACATCGGTGCCTCCGATCGCTCATCGGAGCTTCCGATCGTGCCTTCGGAGCTTCCGATCCGTCCGATGCCTAATTCAATTAATTAGCATTAATCCTTTAATTACTCAATTAGGGCATGGGCTACTACATTCTCCCCCACTTAAGATATTTCGTCCTCGAAATCAGATCTTAAGTACCGAACGCAAATACAGAAATCAGAAACATTCTTTATTCAAATCAAACGTTTACAGAGTTTGCAACTGAATACAACTTAAAGAATGAAATCAAAACAACTCAGGATTGTCTTTACGCATCCTGTCCTCTAGCTCCCAAGTAGCTTCCTCAGTGTCTCGGCGCTGCCACTGAACTAAAACCAAAGGAATGACTTTGTTCCGTAAAACCTTATCCTTATAATCAAGGATGCGAAGAGGTTTCTCAACATAAGTCAAATCCTTGTCTACCTGAACCTCAGACCGCTGTAGAATATGAGATTCATCCGCCACATACCGTCGCAACAGAGATACGTGGAACACGTCGTGAATGCTGGATAGATGCGGTGGCAATGCTAGTCGATAAGCCAAATCGCCAATACTCTCCAAGATCTCAAACGGACCGATAAATCTGGGAGATAACTTGCCCTTAAGGCCAAATCTGAGAATCTTGCGGAAAGGTGACACTCTCAGAAACACTTTCTCCCCGACCTCGAACTGCAAAGGCCTACGCTTAATATTAGCATAACTGGCCTGACGATCCTGTGCAGTCTTAATCCGTTTCTTGATCTGATCAACAATGTCTATCGCCTGCTGGATAAACTCCGGTCCTTCAGCCTGTCTCTCCCCCACTTCTTCCCAGAAGAGTGGAGTACGACAACGTCGCCCATACAACGCTTCAAAAGGTGCCATCCCAATACTAGTGTGATAGTTGTTGTTGTAAGCGAACTCGATCAACGGCAAATGATCCTGCCAGGCTGAACCAAAATCCATGACGCACGCTCTAAGCATATCCTCTAACGTACGGATAGTGCGCTCTGACTGACCATCAGTCTCTGGATGATAGGCTGTACTCAAACTGAGAGTAGTACCCATCGCACGCTGAACACTCCCCCAGAATCTAGAAGTAAACCTGGGGTCCCGATCGCTGACAATGCTCACAGGCACTCCATGAAGTCGGACGATCTCCTGAATGTACATCCGTGCCATGCGATCCACAGAGTACTCTCGGCTATAGGCAATGAAATGCGCTGACTTGGTGAGTCGGTCCACCACAACCCAGATAGCATCACAGTTCCTCGGGGATACCGGCAAATGGGTCACAAAGTCCATTGTGATAAACTCCCATTTCCATTCAGGAATAGGCAGACTGTGAAGCAATCCTCCAGGTCGTCGGTGCTCTGCCTTGACCTGTTGACACACCAAACATCTCGAAACAAACTGATAAACACTGCGTTTCATTCCCTTCCACCAGAAACGAGTACGTAGATCCTTGTACATCTTGTTGCTCCCAGGATGAATACTCAACTTAGTGCGATGTGCCTGAGATAAAATCTCCTCTCGCAACTCTTCATCCTGTGGAATCACAAGCCTACCAGACAAACACAGAAAGCCATCTGACTGATAATAAAATCTAGACGAGCTACCCTCGTTAGCTAGACGAGCTAAACGCTGGGTCTTTGAATCAGACATCTGAGCATCTCGGATCCGCGAGTACAAGGCTGGCTCAAATAATATCGCAAACATCTGGATACTCTGCATACCTTTCTTATGCTTGAAGGTAAAACCTGAAGTACAACAGTCACTGATCGCACTAGACATCGAACAAGTCTGAAGTGCGGATAGTCGCACCTTGCGACTCGAAGCATCAGCGGTGAGATTAGCAGCTCCCGGATGGTACTTAATCTCGCAATCATAGTCCTTAAGCAAGTCCATCCAACGTCTCTGTCTCATGTTCAATTCTGCCTGAGTGAACAAATACTTGAGACTCTTATGGTCGGTGAAGATCTCAAATTTCTCGCCATAAAGATAATGACGCCAGATCTTCAAAGCGAACACAATGGCTGCTAACTCCAAATCATGGACTGGGTAGTTGTCCTCGTGAAGCTTCAGCTGTCTAGAAGCGTATGCGATCACATGCCCATTCTGAGTCAGGACACAACCTAACCCCTGAAGAGAAGCATCCGTGTAAACTACATACCCTCCAGATCCTGACGGTAATGCCAACACCGGCGCAGAAGTCAACCGCCGTCGAAGCTCACGGAAATTCTCCTCACACTCGGAGGACCACTCAAAATCCACACCCTTGCGGGTAAGCTGCGTCAACGGTCGAGCTAACTGAGAGAAGTTCAGAATGAAGCGACGATAATACCCTGCTAGACCCAGAAAACTACGGATCTCAGCAACCGTCGTCGGACGCGACCAATTAAGTACCGCTTCAATCTTGCTTGGATCAACAGAAATCCCCTCCCTGGATATGATATGGCCAAGAAAGACCACTCTATCCATCCAGAACTCACACTTGCTCAGCTTGGCGTACAACTGCTCATCTCGAAGAGTCTGTAGTACTAACCGCAAGTGAGAAACATGCTCTCCCGTATTACGCGAATAAACCAGGATGTCGTCAATGAAGACCACGAAAAACTTGTCCAAATACTCCCTGAAGACACGGTTCATCAGATCCCTGAATATAGCCGGCGCATTAGTCAAACCAAATGGCATCACTAGGAACTCGTAATGCCCATAGCGAGTACGGAATGCAGTCTTGGCTACGTCCTGATCACGGACTCTTAACTGATGATACCCAGATCTCAAGTCAATCTTGGAGTAAACTGACGTGCCCTGCAGCTGATCAAACAAGTCATCAACACGAGGCAACGGATACTTGTTCTTCACAGTCTCTCGATTCAGCTGCCGATAGTCAATGCACAGCCGCATCGACCCATCCTTCTTCTTCACGAAGAGAACAGGAGCTCCCCAAGGAGATACACTAGGACGAATGTACCCCTTGTCCAAAAGATCCTGTAGCTGATTCTTTAACTCACGCATCTCTGACGGAGCCAGACGATACGGTGCTCTAGAAATAGGCGAAGTACCCGGCATCAACTCTATGCCAAACTCGACTTCCCTAGCAGGAGGAAAACCCGGAATCTCATCAGGAAACACATCTGGAAATTCATCCAAAACAGGAATGCTCTCTATCCCAATACTCTCAGCGAACAAATCAACTGCATAGATAAGGTAGCCTTCCCCGCCAGACTCCAGAGCTCGACAGGCTCTCAAAGCTGATACCAAAGGCATCGGGGGTCGCGCTCCCTCACCATAGAAAAAACAACTCTCACTCCCTTCCGGATGAAAGCGTACTAATCTCTGATAGCAGTCCACTGAAGCTCGATAGGTAGTCAGCACATCTATTCTCAGAATGCAATCAAAGTCGTCCATCGCCAGGACCATGAGATTCGCTAACAGAATGTTCCCTTCGAACTCTAAAGGGCAACCCATCACTAGACGCTTAGCCAAAGCAGATTGGCCCGTCGGAGTAGAAACAGACATCACTACGTCTAGTGCAATGCATGGTAACTTATGCCTCTTAACAAAACGTGCAGAAATGAAGGAATGAGATGCACCAGTGTCAATAAGTACAAGAGAAGGTATACCATAAAGCATAAATGTACCTGCGATGACTTTCTCATTCTCCTCCACAGCCTGATCATGTCTCAGGGCAAACACCTGGCCAGAAGCTCGTGGCCTCAAATGAGAACTCCCAGCAGACTGTCCCTGCGACCTCTGCTGTACGGTAGCCTGAGAACCCGATCCTGTACCAGAACCAGAACCGCCTCCCCCAGACTGTGGACAATCCCTCCGGATATGACCAGTCTCTCCACAACGGAAACAAGCTCCAGAAGCTCTACGACACTTGTCGGATGGATGGTTCTTCCCACAGTGATCACACTTGTCCTTCTTACCATAACGGACAATACCTCCAGAACCAGAGGAAGAAGAAGATCCAGACTTCTTGAAAGTTTGGGCACGGGGACCCAAAGAACTAGCAGGTCTCGACTGAGAGAAAGACCTGTTCCGCCGAATGCTGTCCTCCGCCTGGTGACAACGGCTCACCAAACCCTCGTAGGACATGTCGTCACCAACCGCCACACGGTCATGGATCTCAGGGTTAAGGCCCTAAAGAAACAGATTATACTTAATCTCTGAGCTATCAGCAATCTCGGGGCAATAGGATAACAGATCAAAGAACCTCTGCTGATACTCATCGATAGACATGGCTCCCTGTCGCAGACTCAGTAGCTCGCCTGCCTTCGACTGACGGAGTGCAGGAGGAAAATACCGCTTTTGGAAAGCTGTGCGGAACTCGGCCCAGGTGGCCACTCCTCTCGCCGCAACAAAAGGTGTAGAAGTAAACCTCCACCACCTGCGCGCACGCCCATCCAGAAGATAGCCAAGGGTCTCCACCTTCTGCTCATCGGTGCATTGGAAAGTCTGAAAAGTCGTCTCCATGCGGTCTAACCAGTTCTCCGCATCCTCAGGAGACTCACCTCCAACTAAGGGCTTAGGACCCATAGCTAAGAATCGACGCACAGTGAAACGTTTGTCGTCATGGTGACGATGACGCCGTTCTCGACGAGGCTCCCGGTCGGCATCACCCCAACGCCCACCAACACTGCCATGAGAACTCTGGTCGTCACGATTTGACATCTACAAAAATACCTCAAGATGAGACTAAATCCCAAGAAATCTTTTGCATGCTCTGATACCATAAATGTAGTGACCCTTACCCGGATCACCTACTAAACAGAACTTAGGCATGCAATTAACTTGATAAAACAGATAACAGAATAAAACTGCGGAAACCAATAACATTATACAATCCCAAGTAAAGGAATCTATAAGTATCCAATATTATACAACCAAATCGAATAGCTGTATAAACCCA
>NC_133122.1:7068597-7073597 GCF_033568475.1 Henckelia pumila
GTATGCCCAGAGTAGTTGTAAGTTCTTGAGTATGCTCAGTGTAGTTGTACGTCCCTGGGTATGCCCAGTGTAGTTGTACGTCCCTGTGCATGATGTTTGGCATATACTTTGACTTTCCTATCATCACCATGCATGTGCGTTGGACATCTTCCTCTGCTATTGCTTCGTGCTATTTATGGTTACACTCAGATCGTGTGGCCTCCTATCCTCTACTCCTAGTTTGCGGCTACGAGAGTTACTGTTGATGACTTTGATGGCGCCAATCTTCGAGCCCAGCTGGATATGATGGTTGGCTGCACTCTGCTACTCTCTTGAATGCACTCAGAACATTTGGCCTATTAGCCTCCATACCTAGTTCTGGTTTGTCTGGTTATATGTAAAGGTATTGGGTTGGGTTGGCTATTTTTGTATGAGTTTGTTTAGTATTTTGATTTTATTATTGATACACTGATTTCGGATCCCTGGGTATGCCCAGTGTATTTGTACTTCTTTATTTACCATCTATTGATATGTGTTCATATCAAAAAAAAAAAAAAAGAAAGAGCTCTCAGTCTGTCAATTCTTACTATGTCTGGACCTGGTAAGTTTCCCCGTGTTGAGTCAAATTAAGCCGCAGGCTCCACTCCTGGTGGTTCCCTTCCGTCAATTCCTTTAAGTTTCAGCCTTGCGACCATACTCCCCATGGAACCCAAAGACTTTGATTTCTCATAAGGTGTCGGCGGAGTCCATAAAGAAACATCCGCCGATCCCTGGTCGGCATCGTTTATGGTTGAGACTAGGACGGTATCTGATCGTCTTCGAGCCCCCAACTTTCGTTCTTGATTAATGAAAACATCCATGGCAAATGCTTTCGCAGTTGTTCGTCTTTCATAAATCCAAGAATTTCACCTCTGACTATGAAATACGAATGCCCCTGACTGTCCTTGTTAATCATTACTCCGATCCCAAAGGCCAACGTAATAGGACCGAAATCCTATAATGTTATCCCATGCTAATGTATTCAGAGCGTAGGCTTGCTTTGAGCACTCTAATTTCTTCAAAGTAACAGCGCTGGAGGCACGACCTGGCCAGCTAAGTCCAGGAGCGCATCGCCGGTAGAAGTGACGAGTCGACCGGTGCACACCAAAGGCTGACCAGCCGACCCAACCCAAAGTCCAACTACGAGATTTTTAACTGCAACAACTTAAATATACGCTATTGGAGCTGGAATTACCGCGTCTGCTGGCACCAGACTTGCCCTCCAATGGATCCTCGTTAAGGGATTTAGATTGTACTCATTCCAATTACCTGACTCGTAGAGCCCGATATTGTTATTTATTGTCACTACCTCCCCGTGTTAGGATTGGGTAATTTGCGCGCCTGCTACCTTCCTTGGATGTGGTAGCCGTTTCTCAGGCTCCCTCTTCGGAATCGAACCCTAATTCTCCGTCACCCGTCACCACCATAGTAGGCCACTATCCTACCATCGAATGTTGATTGGGCAGAAATTTGAATGATGCGTCGCCGGCACAAGGGCCGTGCGATCCGTCGAGTTATCATGAATCATCGCAGCAACGGGCAGAGCCCGTGTCGACCTTTTATCTAATAAATGCATCCCTTCCAGAAGTCGGGGTTTGTTGCACGTATTAGCTCTATAATTACTACAGTTATCCGAGTAGCAGGTACCATCAAACAAACTATAACTGATTTAATGAGCCATTCGCAGTTTCATAGTCTGATGTAGTTCATACTTACACATGCATGGCTTAATATTTGAGACAAGCATATGACTACTGGCAGGATCAACCAGGTAGCATTCCTTGTCGAATCTTGGCACCACATGGAAAAATCCAAAACAACACCAATTGTCATTCGCAAGTAGCGTCGGACGCTTTTTATTGGGGCAAATAGAGACCGATGACGCCTCATACCCACGAGGTACTCCGTGACCGAGAGACCAAGCGAGGTGCCATTGATCCAAAAACTCAAGACCATTAAAAAAGTTGTGAGAGTTGGATAACGACATCTGTTGCAAATATCATCCCGTACCACGAACCCGAGGGCTCGCAGCAAAAGAATAAAGGGTCATTAATCCGACGAATTCCCGCGCTTTGGGTATAGAACACAGAAAACCGAGCTGGCCAAGATGTTCCCGATACTTGAACCATTCACTGAAGAGGCATTCCGGATACGTTTTCGCTGCGCAAGCAGGGACTCAACTTACCCGGACACACCGACCACCACTCACGTGTTGTTACGTACGCAAAGTTCAAACACATAGGCTAAGTCATCCACCGCTCCAATACAATGGAAAGAGGTGGAAAACAGCCGAAGAGCTCAAGCAAATGCCCCGACTAACACGGATACACATCCCTGGCAATAAAATCAAAGCTACGGGAGAAACAAAATGTCAGACGAAGATTGGAACACACGCGATTTCTCGCCGCTCGCCGATCCACAATAGCAATGACCATAATGTGATCTTCGGCCCCAATGCGTCCTGAACCAAGGGACTTTGATGGTTGCAGGGGGGGTTAAGAGCACCAATACTCAGGGCTATGGTGGATCGAAAATGCAACGAAATTCCACATGGACGCATCCAAACAACTGCCACAAGCACGAGATATCATGATCGAACCCACTCGAAATGTCTTGCGCAAGAACTCACAACCCCACCGATCTAACCCACCCCTACTTTTGGGGATGCAAACCTTATTGGAGTTTCAAGCTTATTCTCAACCTCATATGCAAGCACAGATATTCGGACACAAAGATGTGGGAAATCAATCGCAAGCGCGACCCATGCTCCAATAAAGAGAATGGGACTCACACGACTTGCTCGCCGATCCACGATAGAAATGACCATAATGTGCCTTCCGGCCCCACAAGCATCCTAAACCGAGGGACTTTGATGATTGCATAGGAGCTTAAGAACAACAATGACGAACACCTACGCATGCTTGATTCCCAAAACCCGATATTCCTTCTTTCCGACCAACCGTAATAGAAAACAAGCCTACAAAGAGTTCGCGATCCGCATGTCTAAAAGGCTCATGCATGCAATATAGCAAGAAACGGGGTGCAAAATGATGTCGGGGTAAAAAAACGCCCCTGCCGGCCGCCGGCCGGAAAACCCAATGGAGAGGCGGCCGAAGGGGCGCCCATCGGGGAAGGTTGTCAAGAGGTTGGACGAGCATGGGAGGCAATGACAAGCATTGCCCCGACACCTCAACCAAGCCCATGGCCAAACACCCTCCTCCCCCTATAGTATACTTAGGAGAAAAAACCCAAGTTTCAGGAAAAGTGAGTTTTTGGGCTGAGGAATCATAATAAATTTTTTCTTATTTTAAACATTTTTTTTGGGCCAAATGAGAATCCGACCACAAACATGCCTTATTTATGCATGAAACTCGAGGGAAATAAATATTTGTGCCGTGAGAATCATCAATTTACTCGCTCATTTGCGCTACGTGCCGCACGGTGCCCCCAAATTGGGCACTCATGGTGGCACGAATCCGACGCCTTAGATGCATTATTTATGCATGAAAACTCGAGAGAAAACAACATTGTGCCATGAGAATCAAAGTTTGGCTCGCTCATTTGCGCAACGTGCCACAAGGGGCAGCCCGCCCGTGCGCACGGTGACCCCAACTTGGGCACTCATGGCGGCATGAATCCGACGCCTTAGATGCATTATTTATGCATGAAAACTTGAGAGAAAACAACATTATGCCGTGAGAATCATAGTTTGGCTCGCTCGTTTGCGCTACGTACCGCACGGAGCAGCCCTCCCGTGCGCACGGTGCCCCCAACTTGGGCACTCATGGTGGCACGAATCCGAAGCCTTAGATGCATTATTTATGCATGAAAACTTGAGAGAAAACAAAATTGTGCCGTGAGAATCATAGTTTGGCTCGCTCGTTTGCGCTACGTGCCGCACGTGGCCGCTCGCCCGTGCGCGCTGTGCCCCCAAATTGGGCACTTATAGTTGCACGAATCCGACGCCTTAGATGCATTATTTATGCATTAAAACTCGAGAGAAAACCACATTGTGCCGTGAAAATCATAGTTTGGCTCCCTCGTTTATTTGCACGAAGGATGATAACAAAATTGTTTAATTTGAATCATTCATGCTAATCGGACGTTTGAGATACGTGCCACATTTACTTTCATTTATTTTCCATGGAGATTGCAACTTAGGTACCTTTTTCGTGGATCACGGGCAAGTGTCAAGTGCAAAGTACACACAAGTTTCATTTTTCCAAGTTTTGGGGACGCGCACACCCAAGTACCAAGTGCCAAGTGCGAGCACGCTTTACATTGTCCATGTTCCGACCACATGCTTACGCCGACGTGCGCAAGTGCCGCCTACGTGCACATTTCATTTGCTTAATATCCGAGAAGTCGCACGTTTTGCTTCGCCCATGTTCCGACCATACGCGCACGCCACCGTTCCCGACGTGCCCAAGTGCCAAGTGCCAAGTGCCGCATTGCGCATGCACACGTTTTATTTGTCTAATATCCGGACGTTTTGCTTCTCCCATGTTCCGACTACACGTGCACGCCGCCGTGCATGACATGCCCAAGTGCCAAGTGCCGCATTGCGCATGCGCACGCGCACGCGCACGCGCACGCGCACGCGCACGCGCATATTTCATTTGCCTAATATCCCGACGTTTTGCTTCTCCCATGTTCCGACCGCACGCGCACGCCGCTGTGCCCGACGTGCCCAAGTGCCAAGTGCCGCATTGCGCATGCGCACACGCACGCGTATGTTTCATTTGCCAAATATCCGGACGTTTTGCTTCTCCCATGTTCCGACCACACGCGCACGCCGCCGTGCCCGACGTGCCCAAGTGCCAAGTGCCGCATTGCGCACGCGCACGCGCATGCGCACGTTTCATTTGCCTAATATCCGAACGTTTTGCTTCTCCCATGTTCCGACCGCACGCGCACGCCGCCTTGCCCAAGTGCCAAGTGCCGCATTGTGCATGCGCACGCGCACGCGCACGTTTCATTTG
>NC_133122.1:7078597-7096097 GCF_033568475.1 Henckelia pumila
AATGTGCCTTCCGGCCCCACAAGCATCTTAAACCGAGGGACTTTGATGATTGCATAGGAGCTTAAGAACAACAATGACGAACACCTACGCATGCTTGATTCCCAAACACCGATATTCCTTCTTTCCGACCAACCGTAATAGAAAACAAGCCTACAAAGAGTTCGCGATCCGCATGTCTAAAAAGCTCATGCATGCAATATAGCAAGAAACGGGTTGCGAAATGACGTCGGGGTGAAAAAACGCCCCTGCCGGCCGCCGGCCGGAAAACCCACCGGAGCGGCGGCCGAAAGGGGCGCCCATCGGGGAAGGTTGTCAAGAGGTTGGACGAGCATGGGAGGCAATGGCAAGCATTGCCCCGACACCTCAACCAAGCCCATGTTCAAGATTTTAAAAGTTTTGAAGTTCATGTTCAAGATTTTATGTTTAAAGTTCCATGATGTTTATGTTAAAATTCTTCAAGTTCAAGTTATCATGTTAGGTATGTTCAAGTCATTTTAAGTTTAAATTATTTTGAAGCTATAATGACATCGATATGTATATTTTAATCTTGCTGAGTCCTTTAGAATCTGCAGTTTTGATTTAAAAAGCTTTGGTAGCACGGCTGAAGAGTCCAAGAGGCGAAGACATTGCATGACACAATAGTTCAAAAGCTCTGATGTATTTAAAACAAAAAGATTTACTTATATTTATTTATGTTATGTTGTTACAAAATTTTATGTACGATGTTTAAAAGTAATGATTTAATTATTTTCATTGTCAGTCTTTTAAAGACGAGTTTTGAGGATTTCAAATGTTTCGTCTTTCAAATATTTATTTCAGTTAATGTTGTTATGTGAGTTCTTTGATTATTTTCAAATGCTTTTTATATACATAGTTAATTAATTGAACTCACTTTCCCCTATCCTCTTCAAATGTTAATAGTAGGTTTTGACGTGCCGTATCTTAGATGGATTTAAATGTAGGGTTGCATCCGTATTCCATATTTTGATTTGTTGATGTACTAGGGCGATGCACTCCCTGCATAGTTTAAAAAATTAAAGAAAAATTTTCTCACTCTTTTTACGCAACTATTTTATTTAATGTTTGAGAAATACGGGACGTTCCAGTTGGTATCAGAGCAATTGGCTCTGGGAGATAGTTCGTGCATGCAATCTCGCCAAGGACTCGAATGCTCCTGCCTCCATGACTGTAAGTTCTATGTTTAAAAATTTCAATTGTGTTTTCTCTTACAGTTATGATCACCTGTGATTTTCAACAGAAAATTTTCCTATGTTGGATGGATTTTTGGATTTGAATTGTGATGAGTTTGACTTGAGTAAGAGTATCTTGGAAAAATAATGATTTGTTGTTCCAAAATATCAATTGAGATTGGTATTACTTTTTCATTTGGGTTAATAGGAAGATTTTATTTTACTAAACTAAGTGATCATTTTTAGATTTAAGTCGGTATACTTGGGATACTATTGTTTGGATTAAAAGATTTTGTAAGGGCACATGATTTGTTGATGAAAATTTCTTCTTTCGACATTAAAATTAAGATTATTTTATGTTGGATGTTATACTTTTACTATGAGAAATGTAAGATGATAATTGATTTTTGTTGGTATACTCTTGTTGTATGGAATAGATTCGTTGACAAATAATGTTCCTCGGTGATTGTTTCTTTGGACTATAAGAAGAATGATTTAGGATTAAGATGTGACACGAAAATTTATTTACATGCGAAATTACTTTTGGAGTATTACAAGGTTAAGTTTGCTGGAACAAGCTTATTTTCAAAATTAATACTGTGAATGCTAAGTTTTAACAGATGAATTTGAGAATTTGATTGGGTTTAATTAAGCTCTATTATTACGACAATACAATATAATGGAAGGACAAGGAGTACAAGCATTTGTAAGAACAAATAAAAATGTTGGGGTGGATATTCACCGGTCAAAAGAATATTTATCCAAAGCGTATGATCCCTTTAATACAAGGTACATGAGAAGGATAATCATGATGGTTTCAATGAATAACATTAAAAATCCCATCTTCTTGTTGGAAATCTTGGAGAAATAATTTGGGAGAGAAAGAGTAAGTTGAGTGTGATTAAAATTTGTTTTGTGATCATATTTATAGGGCAAAAGAAGAAAAAAAACAAGCCGTTTTGTTACCGTTTTCTTTGACCTTTAGCTAGCGTTAGGAGTAGGAATCACGTCTCTGAAGATTTTGAGGATTTTGGTGATCTGAATTAAGTCTTAAAGCAGATTCACAGCCGACTTGAAAAGATATGTTTCGATCTAAATTAAATCATCAAGAGGATTCGTGGCAGATTCAAACATATGTGTTTTGGTTTGATAAGGTTAAAATTGCAAATAAGAGCGATATATTATTTTATTAGAGTGCGCAACAGATTGTTGATTTATAAGACAATAATATTGGAAATTAGACATGTAAGTGTGGGATTGAATGGATTAGTTGAGGAAAATTTATATTTTTGGAGATTGATCAGTCAAATTTCGAGGACGAAATTCTTTTAAGGATGGTAGATTGTAATATCCAGAAAATCCATAAAACTATTCTTGATTTATTAAAGAAATTTTAATTGAATTTTAAGTTATTTCATTTGATTATTTATGATTTAAATGTTATTGCTATTTAAATGCTTTTGTCATTTAAATGTTTTATTGTGTTAAATGATGTTTAGTTATTTCATTTTATTATTCATGATTTAAAAGGTTATGCTTGATTTAATGGTTTTATATTTTAAATTGTTTTAAGTTATGATTATGTATATGATTTCATGATTTGTGTGTTTAATGTTTTAACGTTCTTGGTTGAACTAATCATTTCAGGGCGAGTTTGATTCTGAACTCACGGAACGAAGCTAATCTATGAATGAGATCGTAGGAATTATTTTTACGAGTATTTTAAGTATAATATTGTAATAATTTTACTTTAATCTTCAAGAGGTGGAATATTTTATCAGTTCATTTCGAGACGTGTGACCTGAATGTGTTTTAAGTAATCAACACACGTTATTTATTAATTAAACATCAGCTCATCCATCTACCATTTACCCACCTCATTAATCTATGGTTTCCCCCTCCTACTACATGCTCAACCCAACCGCATTATTCTATCATCCCCCCTCTTCACGTCAACTTTTTCCCATTCATTCTCTTTCCTTCCATTCTTCTTCCCTCTTCATTTCTTGGTTCCATCGGCTTCCCCAAATCCAAAGTAGTTTAGCTTCAAAAATTCCATTTGCGCCAAGGTTAGTCCATTGCCGAGGTTCCGGATCTTCTCGATCAACATTCAAGGCAAGTTTTTCAACAAGTATTTTAAGATTTTGAAACCCATTCAAGATTATAATTATTTTAATATGAAAATGTATGTTTATGTGCATGTTTTAATGATTTATGATTTTGAAGAAGCATGAAATTACGAGTGTCAAGTTATGAATTGTTGAAATTTTGAAACGTGGTCGTTCTTGACAAGTTTTTGATAGATGTGTAGAAAATAATGAATCTTTGAAGATTATGATGTTATTGAAAGTTTTAAAGGTGAGAAATTGATGTTTAATTGAAAGAAAATGAATTTTTGAGATTTTGAAGAAGTTGAGAAATTTTGATAGTATTTACGGTTTAAAAGTTTTGAAGCAAAATCATTTAATATTTTAGTGTTTTGAAGTTAGTTAATCCATTTTCAATTACAAGAAGATTAGGTTTGATGATTTATGTAGTTAGGATTTTGGGTAAAAGAAGTTTATGTTTGAAGTTTGAAGTGTTGAAGTTGTGTTTGGTGGCACTGGATTACCGATACTTGTTATGATTTTGAGGATAAAAATTAGTGTATTGATCCAAATGATATGAGGCCAATTCTATTTGAAAGAAAGCTTATTTATCTACAACTTTGATGTTTTGAGTTTTATCAAAATCATTTTGTAAGATTGGTCAAAATCATCCCAAAGTATGCCGAGTGTTTTGAATTCCCGGCACTAACACATCTGGTGCAAATGAGCATAACGTTTTACTGAAAACTTCAATTTAGGTGAGGTCTTCGGCATTACAAAGCAAAATCCAGAGCTACAACTTTCATGTTTACCAATTTTTCAAATTCCGGCTAATAGAGTTTCAGAGCGAGTACGAAGACCCATCTGCGCAGGTTAAGCGCTCCCTCGCTGATAATGGAGCGGCCGCGCCTAACCTTCGAATTTCAAGTTCTTTTTATGTTATTTTAGGGTCTTAAATTAATGTTTATGATCTTTTAAGGCTTCTAAAATATATTTAAGAGTTTTTTTGCAAAATTTTTCAAGTTTTAAGTCAAGAACGACAAGAACAACTTACGTGGATCGATTACGTTATGTGGTGCATGTACATGTCTATGTTTCTTTCATGAAACCTATGTTCAATATGAAAGTATGATTTTTATCATTTATTACATGCACGAAGTTATCGAGTAAAGTTTTATGTTCATGAAACAAAAGTTAAGATGGAAATTATGATGTTACAATGATGCTTCATGATGGATGAAATGATATGTTGATGAAATGAAAATGATGAAGCATGAATGAATAATGCTATGTTGAATTATGAAGATATAATATGTTGATGCATGAAAATATTTTGATGTCTTATGTGTCTTTGTGGTGGCAATACGGGAACGGTGCTCCAGTTTGGGCTCCGGAGTAGCCCTCCCAAATACGGCTCAATGTACGGGTTAGGTCCTCTGGGATGAGCTCCGGAGGAGCCTCCGTAAAGGAATGAACGAAAGTTATGAGGAGTAATGCCATATGATTGTTGATCAACAAGAAAAGATGAATGTGCCCATTATGACGGTTGCCACAATTTCACATAATTCATCACCCCAAAGTGATAAGTTTTTATGTTATGTTCATGGTTTATGTTCATGAATAATTGTATGCTCAAATTGCATGATTTACATTAGATGTTATGTGTAAACGTTCATTTAAGAATGAAATGGTAAAGTTTTGAGAATATGCATGAGGTATACTTTCAAGATTTAAATTTAAGTTGATGTCCAAGTTTAAGTTTCTTGCATCTTTTAAAAGTTTTGAAGTTCATGTTCAAGATTTTAAGTTTAAAGTTCCATGATGTTTATGTTAAAATTCTTCAAGTTCAAGGTATCATGTTAGGTATGTTCAAGTCATTTTAAGTTTAAATTATTTTGAGGCTATAATGACATCGATATGTATATTTTAATCTTGCTGAGTCCTTTAGACTCACTATACTTGAATGATGCAGATGGTTTAGCAGTTTTGATTTAAAAAGCTTTGGTAGCACGGCTGAAGAGTCCAAGAGGCGAAGACATTGCATGGCACAATAGTTCAAAAGCTCTGATGTATTTAAAACAAAAAGATTTACTTATATTTATTTATGTTATGTTGTTACAATATTTTATGTACGATGTTTAAAAGTAATGATTTAATTATTTTCATTGTCAGTCTTTTAAAGACGAGTTTTGAGGATTTCAAATGTTTCGTCTTTCAAATGTTTATTTCAGTTAATGTTGTTATGTGAGTTCTTTGATTATTTTCAAATGTATTTTATATACATAGTTAATTAATTGAACTCACTTTCCCCTATCCTATTCAAATGTTATTAGTAGGTTTTGACGTGCCGTATCTTAGATGGATTTAAATGTAGGGTTGCATCCGTGTTCCATATTTTGATTTGTTGATGTACTAGGGCGATGCACTCCCTGCATAGTTTAAAAAAATAAAGAAAAATTTTCTCACTCTTTTTCCGCAACAATTTTATTTAATATTTGAGAAATATGGGACGTTCCAGTTGGTATCAGAGCAATTGGCTCTGGGAGATAGTTCGTGCATGAAATCTCGCCAAGGACTCGAATGCTCCTGCCTCCATGACTGTAAGTTCTATGTTTAAAAATTTCAATTGTGTTTTCTCTTACAGTTATGATCACCTGTGATTTTCAACAGAAAATTTTCCTATGTTGGATGGACTTTTGGATTTGAATTGTGATGAGTTTGACTTGATTAAGAGTATCTTGGGAAAATAATGATTTGTTGTTCCAAAATATCAATTGAGATTGGTATTACTTTTTCATTTGGGTTAATAGGAAGATTTTATTTTACTAAACTAAGTGATCATTTTTAGATTTAAGTCGGTATACTTGGGATACTATTGTTTGGATTAAAAGATTTCGTAAGGGCACATGATTTGTTGATGAAAATTTCTTCTTTCGACATTAAAATTAAGATTATTTTATGTTGGATGTTATACTTTTACTATGAGAAATGTAAGATGATAATTGATTTTTGTTGGTATACTCTTGTTGTATGGAATAGATTCGTTGACAAATAATGTTCCTCGGTGATTGTTTCTTTGGACTATAAGAAGAATGATTTAGGATTAAGATGTGACACGAAAATTTGTTTACATGTGAAATTACTTTTGGAGTATTACAAGGTTAAGTTTGTTGGAACAAGCTTATTTTCAAAATTAATACTGTGAATGCTAAGTTTTAACAGATGAATTTGAGAATTTGATTGGGTTTAATTAAGCTCTATTATTACGACAATACAATATAATGGAAGGACAAGGAGTACAAGCATTTGTAAGAACAAATAAAAAAGTTGGGGTGGATATTCACCGGTCAAAAGAATATTTATCCAAAGCGTATGATCCCTTTAATACAAGGTACATGAGAAGGATAATCATGATGGTTTCAATGAATAACATTAAAAATCCCATTTTCTTCTTGGAAATCTTGGAGAAATAACTTGGGAGATAAAGAGTAAGTTGAGTGTGATTAAAATTTGTTTTGTGATCATATTTATAAGGCAAAAGAAGAAAAAAAACAAGCCGTTTTGTTACCGTTTTCTTTGACCTTTAGCTTGCGTTAGGGGTAGGAATCACGTGTCTGAGGATTTTGAGGATTTTGGTGATCTGAATTAAGTCTTAAAGCATATTCACAACCGACTTGAAAAGATATGTTTCGATCTAAATTAAATCATCAAGCGGATTCGTGGCAAATTCAAACATATGTGTTTTGGTTTGATAAGGTTAAAATTGCAAATAAGAGCGATATATTATTTTATCAGAGTGCGCAGCAGATTGTTGATTTATAAGACAATAATATTGGAAATTAGACATGTAAGTGTGGGATTGTATGGATTAGTCGAGAAAAATTTATATTTTTGGAGATTGATCAGTCAAATTTCGAGGACGAAATTCTTTTAAGGAGGGTAGATTGTAATATCCAGAAAATCCATAAAACTATTCTTGATTTATTAAAGAAATTTTAATTGAATTTTAAGTTATTTAATTTGATTATTTATGATTTAAATGTTATTGCTATTTAAATGCTTTTGTCATTTAAATATTTTATTGTGTTAAATGATGTTTAGTTATTTCATTTTATTATTCATGATTTAAAAGGTTATGTTTGATTTAATGGTTTTATATTTTAAATTGTTTTAAGTTATGATTATGTATATGATTTCATGATTTGTGTGTTTAATGTTTTAACGTTCTCGGTTGAAATAATCATTTCAGGGCGAGTTTGATTCTGAACTCACGGAACGAAGCTAACCTCTGAATGAGATCGTAGAAATTATTTTTACGAGTATTTTAAGTATAATATTGTAATAATTTTACTTTAATCTTCAAGAGGTGGAATATTTTATCAGTTCATTTCGAGATGTGTGACCTGAATGTGTTTTAAGTAATCAACACACGTTATTTATTAATTAAACGTCATCTCATCCATCTACCATTTACCCACCTCATTAATCTATGGTTTTCCCCTCCTACTACATGCTCAACCCCACCGCATTATTCTATCATCCCCCCTCTTCACGTCAACTTTTTCCCATTCATTCTCTTTCCTTCCATTCTTCTTCCCTCTTCATTTCTTGGTTCCATCGGCTTCCCCAAATACAAATTAGTTTAGCTTCCAAAATTCCATTTGCGCCAAGGTTAGTCCATTGCCGAGGTTCCGGATCTTCTCGATCTTCATTCAAGGAAAGTTTTTCAACAAGTATTTTAAGATTTTGAAACCCATTCAAGATTATAATTATTTTAATATGAAAATGTATGTTTATGTGCATGTTTTAATGGTTTTTGATTTTGAAGAAGCATGAAATTACGATTGTCAAGTTATGAATTGTTAAAATTGTGAAACGTGGTCGTTCTTGACAAGTTTTTTATAGATGTGTAGAAAATAATGAATCTTTGAAGATTATGATGTTATTGAAAGTTTTAAAGGTGAGAAATTGATGTTTAATTGAAAGAAAATGAATTTTTGAGATTTTGAAGAAGTTGAGAAATTTTGATAGTATTTACGATTTAAAAGTTTTGAAGCAAAATCATTTAATATTTTAGTGTTTTGAAGTTAGTTAATCCATTTTCAATTACAAGAAGATGAGTTTTGATGATTTATGTAGTTAGGATTTTGGGTAAAAGAAGTTTATGTTTGAAGTTTAAAGTGTTGAAGTTGTGTTTGATGGCACTGGATTACCGATTCTTGTTATGATTTTGAGGATAAAAATTAGTGTATTGATCCAAATGATATGAGGCCAATTCTGTTTGAAAGCTAGCTTATTTATCTACAACTTTTATGTTTTGAGTTTTATCAAAATCATTTTGGAAGATTGGTCAAAATCACCTCAAAGTGTGTCGAGTGTTTTAAATTCCTGGCACTAACACATCTCGTGCGAATGAGCATAACGTTTTACTGAAAACTCCAATTTAGGTGAGGTCTTCGGCATTACGAAGCCAAGATCCAGAGCTACAACTTTCATGTTTACCACTTTTTCAAATTCCGGCTTCAAAATAGTGTTTCAGAGCGAGTAAAAAGACCCATCTGCGCAGGTTAAGCGCTCCCTCGCCGATAATGGAGCGGCCGCGCCTATCCTTCGAATTTCAAGTTCTTTTTATGTTATTTTTAGGGTCTTAAATTAATGTTTATGATCTTTTAAGGCTTCTAAAATATATTTAAGAGTTTTTATGCAAAAATTTTCAAGTTTTAAGTCAAGAACGACAAGAACGACTTACGTGGATCGATTACGTTATGTGGTGCATGTGCATGTCTAAGTTTCTTTCATGAAACCTATGTTCAATATGAAAGTATGATTTTTATCATTTATTACATGCACGAAGTTATTGAGTAAAGTTTTATGTTCATGAAACAAAAGTTAAGATGGAAATTATGATGTTTCAATGATGCTTCATGATGGATGAAATGATATGTTGATGAAATGAAAATGATGAAGCATGAATGAATAATGCTATGTTGAATTATGAAAATATAATATGTTGATGCATGAAAATATTTTGATGTATTATGTGTCTTTGTGGTGGCAATACGGGAACGGTGCTCCGGTTTGGGCTCCGGAGTAGCCCTCCAAAATACGGCTCAATGTACGGGTTAGGTCCTCCGGGATGAGCTCCGGAGGAGCCTCCGAAAAGGAATGAACGAAATTTATGAGGCGTAATGCCATATGATTGTTGATCAATAAGAAAAGATGAATGTGCTCATTATGACGGTTGCCACAATTTCACATAATTCATCACCCCAAAGTGATAAGTTTTTATGTTATGTTCATGGTTTATGTTCATGAATAATTGTATGCTCAAATTGCATGATTTACATTAGATGTTATGTGTAAACGTTCATTTAAGAATGAAATGGTAAAGTTTTAAGAATATGCATGAGGTATACTCTCAAGATTTAAAGTTAAGTAAGTTGATGTCCATGTTTAAGTTTCTTGCATCTTTTAAAAGTTTTGAAGTTTATGTTCAAGATTTTAAGTTTAAAGTTCCATGATGTTTATGTTAAAATTCTTCAAGTTCAAGGTATTATGTTAGGTATGTTCAAGTCATTTTAAGTTTAAATTATTTTGAAGCTATAATGACATCGATATGTATATTTTAATCTTGCTGAGTCCTTTAGACTCACTATACATGAATGATGCAGATGGTTTAGCAGTTTTGATTTAAAAAGCTTTGGTAGCACGGCTGAAGAGTCCAAGAGGCGAAGACATTGCATGACACAATAGTTCAAAAGCTCTGATATATTTAAAACAAAAAGATTTACTTATATTTATTTATGTTATGTTGTTACAATATTTTATGTACGATGTTTAAAAGTAATGATTTAATTATTTTCATTATCAGTCTTTTAAAGACGAGTTTTGAGGATTTCAAATGTTTCGTCTTTCAAATGTTTATTTCAGTTAATGTTGTTATGTGAGTTCTTTGATTATTTTCAAATGTATTTTATATACATAGTTAATTAATTGAACTCACTTTCCCCTATCCTCTTCAAATGTTATTAGTAGGTTTTGACGTGCCGTATCTTTGATGGATTTAAATGTAGGGTTGCATCTGTGTTCCATATTTTGATTTGTTGATGTACTAGGGCGATGCACTCCCTGCATAGTTTAAAAAATTAAAAAAAAAATTTCTCACTCTTTTTCCGCAACTTCTTTATTTAATTTTTGAGAAATACAGGACGTTCCAGTTGGTATCAGAGCAATTGGCTCTGGGAGATAGTTCAGGCATGCAATCTCGCCAAGGACTCGAATGCTCCTGCCTCCATGACTGTAAGTTCTATGTTTAAAAATTTCAATTGTGTTTTCTCTTACAGTTATGATCACCTGTGATTTTCAACAGAAAATTTTCCTATGTTGGATGGATTTTTGGATTTGAATTGTGATGAGTTTGACTTGATTAAGAGTATCTTGGGAAAATAATGATTTGTTGTTCCAAAATATCAATTGAGATTGGTATTACTTTTTCATTTGGGTTAATAGGAAGATTTTATTTTACTAAACTAAGTGATCATTTTTAGATTTAAGTCGGTATACTTGGGATACTATTGTTTGGATTAAAAGATTTCGTAAGGGCACATGATTTGCTGATGAAAATTTCTTCTTTCGACATTAAAATTAAGATTATTTTCTGTTGGATGTTATACTTATTCTATGAGGAATGTAAGATGATAATTGATTTTTGTTGGTATACTCTTGTTGTATGAAATAGATTCGTTGACAAATAATGTTCCTCGGTGATTGTTTCTTTGGACTATAAGAAGAATGATTTAGGATTAAGATGTGACACGAAAATTTGTTTACATGTGAAATTACTTTTGGAGTATTACAAGGTTAAGTTTGCTGGAACAAGCTTATTTTCAAAATTAATACTGTGAATGCTAAGTTTTAACAGATGAATTTGAGAATTTGATTGGGTTTAATTAAGCTCTATTATTACAATAATACAATATAATGGAAGGACAAGGAGTACAAGCATTTGTAAGAACAAATAAAAAAGTTGGGGTGGATATTCACCGGTAAATACAAGGTACATGAGAAGGATAATCATGATGGTTTCAATGAATAACATTAAAAATCCCATCTTCTTCTTGGAAATCTTGGAGAAATAACTTAGGAGAGAAAGAGTAAGTTGAGTGTGATTAAAATTTGTTTTGTGATCATATTTATAGGGCAAAAGAAGAAAAAAAACAAGCCATTTTGTTACCGTTTTCTTTGACCTTTAGCTAGCCTTAGGAGTAGGAATCACGTGTCTGAATATTTTGAGGATTTTGGTGATCTGAATTAAGTCTTAAAGCAGATTCACAGCCGACTTGAAAAGATATGTTTCGATCTAAATTAAATCATCAAGCGGATTCGTGGCAGATTCAAACATATGTGTTTTGGTTTGATAAGGTTAAAATTGCAAATAAGAGCGATATATTATTTTATCAGAGTGCGCAGCAGATTGTTGATTTATAAGACAATAATATTGGAAATTAGACATGTAAGTGTGGGATTGTATGGATTAGTTGAGGAAAATTTATATTTTTGGAGATTGATCAGTCAAATTTCTAGGACGAAATTCTTTTAAGGAGGGTAGATTGTAATATCCAGAAAATCCATAAAACTATTCTTGATTTATTAAAGAAATTTTAATTGAATTTTAAGTAATTTCATTTGATTATTTATGATTTAAATGTTATTGCTATTTAATTGCTTTTGTCATTTAAATGTTTTATTGTGTTAAATGATGTTTAGTTATTTCATTTTATTATTCATGATTTAAAAGGTTATGCTTGATTTAATGGTTTTATATTTTAAATTGTTTAAGTTATGATTATGTATATGATTTCATGATTTGTGTGTTTAATGTTTTAACGTTCTCGGTTTAACTAATCATTTCAGGGCGAGTTTGATTCTGAACTCACGGAACGAAGCTAACCTATGAATGAGATCGTAGGAATTATTTTTACGAGTATTTTAAGTATAATATTGTAATAATTTTACTTTAATCTTCAAGAGGTGGAATATTTTATCAGTTCATTTCGAGACGTGTGACCTGAATGTGTTTTAAGTAATCAACACACGTTATTTATTAATTAAACGTCAGCTCATCCATCTACCATTTACCCACCTCATTAATCTATGGTTTCCCCCTCCTACTACATGCTCAACCCCACCGCATTATTCTATCAACCCCCCTCTTCACGTCAACTTTTTCCCATTCATTCTCTTTCCTTCCATTCTTCTTCCCTCTTCATTTCTTGGTTCCATCGGCTTCCCCAAATCCAAAGTAGTTTAGTTTCCAAAATTCCATTTGCGCCAAGGTTAGTCCGTTGCCGAGGTTCCGGATCTTCTCGATCTTCATTCAAGGCAAGTTTATCAACAAGTATTTTAAGATTTTGAAACCCATTCAAGATTATAATTATTATAATATGAAAATGTATGTTTATGTGCATGTTTTAATGGTTTATAATTTTGAAGAAGCATGAAATTACGAGTGTCAAGTTATGAATTGTTGAAATTATGAAACGTGGTCGTTCTTGACAAGTTTTTGATAGATGTGTAGAAAATAATGAATCTTTGAAGATTATGATGTTATTGACAGTTTTAAAGGTGAGAAATTGATGTTTAATTGAAAGAAAATGAATTTTTGAGATTTTGAAGAAGTTGAGAAATTTTGATAGTATTTACGGTTTAAAAGTTTTGAAGCAAAATCATTTAATATTTTAGTGTTTTGAAGTTAGTTAATCCATTTTCAATTACAAGAAGATGAGGTTTGATGATTTATGTAGTTAGGATTTTGGGTAAAAGAAGTTTATGTTTGAGTTTGAAGTGTTGAAGTTGTGTTTGGTGGCACTGGATTACCGATACTTGTTATGATTTTGAAGATAAAAATTAGTGTAGTGATCCAAATGATATGAGGCCAATTTTGTTTGAAAGCTAGCTTATTTATCTACAACTTTTATGTTTTGAGTTTTATCAAAATCATTTTGGAAGATTGGTCAAAATCACCCCAAAGTGTGTCAAGTGTTTTGAATTCCCGGCACTAACACATCTGGTGCGAATGAGCATAACTTTTTACTGAAAACTCCAATTTAGGTGAGGTCTTCGGCATTACAAAGCCACGATCCAGAGCTACAACTTTCTTGTTTACCACGTTTTCAAATTCCGGCTTCACAATAGAGTTTCAGAGTGAGTAAGAAGACCCATCTGCGCAGGTTAAGTGCTCCCGCGCCGATAATGGAGCGGCCGCGCCTAACCTTCGAATTTCAAGTTCTTTTTATGTTATTTTAGGGTCTTAAATTAATGTTTATGATCTTTTAAGGCTTCTAAAATATATTTAAGAGTTTTTATGCAAAAATTTTCAAGTTTAAAGTCAAGAACGACAAGAACGACTTACGTGGATCGATTACGTTATGTGGTGCATGTACATGTCTAAGTTTCTTTCATGAAACCTATGTTCAATATGAAAGTATGATTTTTATCATTTATTACATGCACGAAGTTATCGAGTAAAGTTTTATGTTCATGAAACAAAAGTTAAGATGGAAATTATGATGTTTCAATGATGCTTCATTAAGGATGAAATGATATGTTGATGAAATGAAAATGATGAAACATGAATGAATAATGCTATGTTGAATTATGAAGATATAATATGTCGATGCATGAAAATATTTTGATGTCTTATGTGTCTTTGTGGTGGCAATACGGGAACGGTGCTCCGGTTTGGGCTCCGGAGTAGCCCTCCCAAATACGGCTCAATGTACGGGTTAGGTCCTCCGGGATGAGCTTCAGAGGAGCCTCCGAAAAGGAATGAAGAAAGTTATGAGGCATAATGCCATATGATTGTTGATCAACAAGAAAAGATGAATGTGCCCATTATGACGGTTGTCACAATTTCATATAATTCATCACCCCAAAGTGATAAGTTTTTATGTTATGTTCATGGTTTATGTTCATGAATAATTGTATGCTCAAATTGCATGATTTACATTAGATGTTATGTGTAAACGTTCATTTAAGAATGAAATGGTAAAGTTTTGAGAATATGCATGAGGTATACTTTCAAGATTTAAAGTTAAGTAAGTCGATGTCCATGTTTAAGTTTCTTGCATCTTTTAAAAGTTTTGAAGTTCATGTTCAAGATTTTAAGTTTAAAGTTCCATGATGTTTATGTTAAAATTCTTCAAGTTCAAGGTATTATGTTAGGTATGTTCAAGTCATTTTAAGTTTAAATTATTTTGAAGCTATAATGACATCGATATGTATATTTTAATCTTGCTGAGTCC
This sequence comes from Henckelia pumila, assembly GCF_033568475.1. NCBI lineage: Eukaryota > Viridiplantae > Streptophyta > Magnoliopsida > Lamiales > Gesneriaceae > Henckelia > Henckelia pumila. The sequence goes on from NC_133122.1 coordinate 7,093,178, forward strand.
TTTAGACTCACTATACTTGAATGGTGCAGATGGTTTAGCAGTTTTGATTTAAAAAGCTTTGGTAGCACGGCTGAAGAGTCCAAGAAGCGAAGACATTGCATGACACAATAGTTCAAAAGCTCTGATGTATTTAAAACAAAAAGATTTACTTATATTTATTTATGTTATGTTGTTACAATATTTTATGTACGATGTTTAAAAGTAATGATTTAATTATTTTCATTGTCAGTCTTTTAAAGACGAGTTTTGAGGATTTCAAATGTTTCGTCTTTCAAATGTTTATTTCAGTTAATGTTGTTATGTGAGTTCTTTGATTATTTTCAAATGTATTTTATATACATAGTTAATTAATTGAACTCATTTTCCCCTATTCTCTTCAAATGTTATTAGTAGGTTTTGACGTGCCGTATCTTAGATGGATTTAAATGTAGGGTTGCATCCGTGTTCCATATTTTGATTTGTTGATGTACTAGGGCGATGCACTCCTTGCATATTTTAAAAAATTAAAGAAAAATTTTCTCACTCTTTTTCCGCAACTATTTTATTTAATGTTTGAGAAATACGGGACGTTCAAGTTGGTATCAGAGCAATTGGCTCTGGGAGATAGTTCGTGCATGCAATCTCGCCAAGGTCTCGAATGCTCCTGCCTCCATGACTGTAAGTTCTATGTTTAAAAATTTCAATTGTGTTTTCTCTTACAGTTATGATCACCTGTGATTTTCAACAGAAAATTTTCCTATGTTGGATGGATTTTTGGATTTGAATTGTGATGAGTTTGACTTGATTAAGAGTATTTTGGGAAAATAATGATTTGTTGTTCCAAAATATCAATTGAGATTGGTATTACTTTTTCATTTGGGTTAATAGGAAGATTTTAATTTACTAAACTAAGTGATCATTTTTAGATTTAAGTCGGTATACTTGGGATACTATTGTTTGAATTAAAAGATTTCGTAAGGGCACATGATTTGTTGATGAAAATTTCTTCTTTCGACATTAAAATTAAGATTATTTTTTGTTGGATGTTATACTTTTACTATGAGGAATGTAAGATGATAATTGATTTTTGTTGGTATACTCTTGTTGTATGGAATAGATTCGTTGACAAATAATGTTCCTCGGTGATTGTTTCTTTGGACTATAAGAAGAATGATTTAGGATTAAGATGTGACACGAAAATTTGTTTACATGTGAAATTACTTTTGGAGTATTACAAGGTTAAGTTTGCTGGAACAAGCTTATTTTCAAAATTAATACTGTGATTGCTAAGTTTTAGCAGATGAATTTGAGAATTTGATTGGGTTTAATTAAGCTCTATTATTACGACAATACAATATGATGGAAGGACAAGGAGTACAAGCACTTGTAAGAACAAATAAAAAAGTTGGGGTGGATATTCACCGGTAAATACAAGGTACATGAGAAGGATAATCATGATGGTTTCAATGAATAACATTAAAAATCCCATCTTCTTCTTGGAAATCTTGGAGAAATAACTTGGGAGAGAAAGAGTAAGCTGAGTGTGATTAAAATTTGTTTTGTGATCATATTTATAGGGCAAAAGAAGAAAAAAAAAACAAGCCGTTTTGTTATCGTTTTCTTTGACCTTTAGCTAGTGTTAGGAGTAGGAATCACATGTCTGAATATTTTGAGGATTTTGGTGATCTGAATTAAGTCTTAAAGCAGATTCACAGCCGACTTGAAAATATATGTTTTGATCTAAATTAAATCATCAAGCGGATTCGTGGCAGATTCAAACATATGTGTTTTGGTTTGATAAGGTTAAAATTGCAAATAAGAGCGATATATTATTTTATCAGAGTGCGCAGCAGATTGTTGATTTATAAGACAATAATATTGAAAATTAGACATGTAAGTGTGGGATTGTATGGATTAGTTGAGGAAAATTTATATTTTTGGAGATTGATCAGTCAAATTTCGAGGACGAAATTCTTTTAAGGAGGGTAGATTGTAATATCCAGAAAATCCATAAAACTATTCTTGATTTATTAAAGAAATTTTAATTGAATTTTAAGTTATTTAATTTGATTATTTATGATTTAAATGTTATTGCTATTTAAATGCTTTTGTCATTTAAATGTTTTATTGTGTTAAATGATGATTAGTTATTTCATTTTATTATTCATGATTTAAAAGGTTATGCTTGATTTAATGGTTTTATATTTTAAATTGTTTTAAGTTATGATTATGTATATGATTTCATGATTTGTGTGTTTAATGTTTTAACGTTCTCGGTTGAACTAATCATTTCAGGGCGAGTTTGATTCTGAACTCACGGAACGAAGCTAACCTATGAATGAGATCGTAGGAATTATTTTTACGAGTATTTTAAGTATAATATTGTAATAATTTTACTTTAATCTTCAAGAGGTGAAATATTTTATCAGTTCATTTAGAGACGTGTGACCTGAATGTGTTTTAAGTAATCAACACACGTTATTTATTAATTAAACGTCAGCTCATCCATCTACCATTTACCCACCTCATTAATCTATGGTTTCCCCCTCCTACTACATGCTCAACCCCACCGCATTATTCTATCAACCCCCCTCTTCACCTCAACTTTTTTCCATTCATTCTCTTTCCTTCCATTCTTCTTCCCTCTTCATTTCTTGGTTCCATCGGCTTCCCCAAATCCAAAGTAGTTTAGCTTCCAAAATTCCATTTGCGCCAAGGTTAGTCCATTGCCGAGGTTCCGGATCTTCTCGATCTTCATTCAAGGCAAGTTTTTCAACAAGTATTTTAAGATTTTGAAACCCGTTCAAGATTATAATTATTTTAATATGAAAATGTATGTTTATGTGCATGTTTTAATGGTTTTTGATTTTGAAGAAGCATGAAATTACGAGTATCAAGTTATGAATTGTTGAAATTGTGAAACGTGGTCGTTCTTGACAAG
>NC_133122.1:7118597-7123597 GCF_033568475.1 Henckelia pumila
GTGCTTGGATTGCTTCTTGTCATGGGATTTTCTGTGTTTTGGCACATTGCTCCCCTGCTGTTAATTGGTGCTCGGCCAGTCCTCTCTCTTGAGCTTGGTTGTTCGAGTGCTTAGATTGCTTGTGGGCCTCTTACTATCGCCCACCTATCACTTAATCCATATAGCCATTTGCTTTGCTATTGGAGGTAACTGGCTTGACCCCTTTATCATTGTGCACTGTGTGCTCTTCTCCCTCGCTTGCTGATTCTTGTGATTGAGGTGTTGGGAGCATTTAGTGGGAGTTTTGGCTCCCGGTTGTGTGCCACAATGGGCACTGAAACTTCTGGGCACTCGGCTACTGATGGTGCTTTTTCGAGTGGATATGAGAAGCCACGTGCACAAGAGCTCATGTCCAATTTTATGGAAAAAAATAAAGAAACTACCTTTGCTAGTCTATTTCGGGATAACAGGCTGCCAGAAGAAGATTGTCTTCTAAAATTTGTCCAGCCAACCGAAGGACAAATTGCTCTCTCCTTTGATGAAATTGAAAATGTGAAGAGCCTAGGACCATGCCTTGTTGGGTGCGTGGTAGGTAGAAAGCTAAGTGGTTATGTGGTGAAAGAAATTATACGTCAATGGGGCTGTAAAGTCAGGTTTGAAACACATGAAAGCGGTTGGATTATGTTCTTTTTCCCTAATGAAGAGGAGAAAAAGAGGGTTCTGGAGGGTGGCCCATATCTTGTATTTGGGAGACACTTGTTCCTCAAAGACTTACCTCTGTGCTTCCTTTTTCGGGTGGAAGACATGCTAATGCTACCATCTTGGGTCCAAATCCATGGTCTGCCCGCAGATTGTTGGACAACCAAAGCTCTTAGTAAAATTGCTTCGGTCTTAGGCAAGCCAATACATATAGATGTCCTCACAATGTCTAAAGGCAAAAGTTTATTTGCTAGAGTGTTGGTTGAAATGGATTCGTCTCAGCCAAGAATTTACGAATACCCACTGTTACTTCCTAATGGCATTTTGACTACCCTACGATTTGTGTACGAAACAGAGCCTAAATATTGCTCAAAATGCAATTCTCTCGGCCATAGTTTGGAGCAATGCCGTTGGTACATGCCCCCACTAGTTGATTCTAATCTTGATGGTGGTAATCCTAATAGTAAGCAACCTGTGGAGGGACAAAATAAGCCTCGTAGCAGATCTCGGGGGGCTGGTAAAAGAGGTAATAGTAGGCCACGAGGAGGTGGACATGGATATAGAGGAGGGCGCAATGGCCCTCAAGGTAGAGGGAGAGGCCGTGGCCCCTTTGGTGGTGATTGTGGGCCTGCTGGGGATGGAAATACGGTTTACCCGGGCACTATTGAAGGCACGAGTGATAATGAAATGGAAAGGGCTGGGGAAAATTGCAATGAACAGCCTGTTGAAAAATTAGATGAGAATTTGGATGAGGATGGGGTGATATTTGAAGTACCAGATGTGAATGGCAATGGGAAGATTGTGGTTGAAGTTTTCGAAGGGGATAGTGATAACGAAGGCTTTGAAACAGTGGTAAGCAAGCGCACCAAGAAAGCAGTGAAGTATCTCAAGCGATTAAGTAAGGGATGCAGCTCGGGGAGCTCCAGATCTAGCATGACCGAGTACATTGAGGTCAACCCAAGAACCTGGTTACCGAATATGACTGCGAAATCTTTCCTACTGAACAATGCACAAATCAGGGCCCGACGACTTAAAGTCGTCGATCACCACCCATGGAGATTGCATGTTGGAATGTGAGGGGCCTCAACAAGCCCCTCAAACAGAAGAATGCTCAGGGAGTGTTGAACAAACACAATTTGAGTATTCTTGGGTTACTTGAAGTCAAGATTAAGCCTAATCTTTTGGATCGTATGATGGACACTAATTTCCCGGGGATGTCCTTCTTACACAACTTCCATGTGTGTCCTAATAGCCGCATTTTGATCATGTGGGACTTTAAGATGGTACACTTGGATCTTCTGGAGATGACTGATCAATTTATACATGTGACAGTCAGCTGTCTTCATACTCATAGGATTTTCCTGGCCACCTTCGTGTATGGTTGGAACTCGATGGTGGCCAGAAGACCTCTTTGGGATTTTTTTCTTAGTAGGGGAGATGATATTGACCTTCCGTGGATTCTGATGGGTGATTTTAACTGTGTTAGGCACCCTTATGAGAAAATGGGAGGTGTGCCGGTTGCACCTAGGGAAATGGCAGACCTTAGGAACTGTATTGCCAGAGCTCTCAGATGTTAATCATGTTAGGTGTTTCTTCACCTGGTTTAGTTTGGCCGTATCGTCTAAATTGGACAGAGTTATGGTTAACCACCATTGGACTGAATCCAACTTGGATGTTTTTGTGGATTTTGTTGCTCCTGGAGTCTTCTCTGATCACTCTTGCAGCGTTATCACCATCTTCAGAGATCATAGTCGTAGGGCTACCCCCTTCAAATTCTTTAATATGTGGACGATTCATCAAGACTTTCAAATGATTGTTCGAGATAACTAGTTTTATGGAGGGGGTGGCACTACGCAGTTTGCCATCAAGAAAAAAATGAATGGTATGAAAAGAGTCCTTAAGCAACTCAATGACATGCACTTTATCCACATTTCGAGCCGTTCTAAGATCGCTAATGAGAAGCTTGTAGAAGCTCAAAGTAGGGCTCTCAATGGGGATGGGGTGGATAACAATATTGTTGAGTTGAGGAGGAGGGCGGAGTACCTTCTTGAGGCTAAGAGATTATTCCTATCCCAAAAAGCTAAGTGCGAGTACCTCAAGCACAGTGATAGATGTTCAAAATTCTTTCATGGTATGATCAAGCGAAACATCAAACGTAATAAGATTGTGGCTCTCACCCTTAGAGATGGTTCTACTTCGGTGAATCCGAATGAGATTGCAGATGAATTTGTGGGATATTATAGGAACCTTCTTGGGGTTGCCACGGATAGAGAAGCTTTGGATGAATCAATTATTTCCCTTGGGCTCATTCTACCAGATTCCTGTTGGGATGAGTTGACTAGGGTGGTCAGTGTGGATGAAATCAGAGGTGCATTGGGCAACATTGAAGATGACAAAGCCCTGGGGCCTGATGGCTTTGGTGCTGCGTTCTTTAAGAAAGCTTGGGGCGCTGTTGGTGGGGATGTCATTGCTGCGGTTTCGGAATTTTTCAGGAGTGGGAAACTCTTAAAACAATGGAATCATGCGTCAATTTCTCTAGTCCCTAAGACCGATCATGCTACTTCTGTCTCTGATTTTAGGCCTATTTCGTGTTGTACTATATTGTATAAGATCATATCAAAGATCTTGGCATCTAGATTGGGAAGAGTGATTGAGCCTTTGATAAGCCCGGCGCAGGCAGCCTTTATCCCTGGGCATTCTATAGTGGAAAATATTCATTTGGACCAGGAAATGTTGAAACACTATGCAAGGAAAAGGGGCTCTCCACGTTGTATTCTTAAGATTGATCTACAAAAAGCCTATGATATAGTTCATTGGGAATTTTTACGAGATTCTCTCCGGCTCCTTAACTTCCCTCCTGTATTTGTTTCTTGGATTATGGAGTGTGTTTGTTCTACCTCGTTCTCTATTTCATTTGGGGGCCAAATTTACGGATTTTTTAAGGGCGCGAGGGGCCTGCATCAGGGTGACCCCCTCTCCCCCCTTCTCTTTGTCATTTGCATGGAAATGCTTTCGAGATCCCTATTGCAAGCATCTAGGCTTCCAGACTTCCAATTTCACCCTAGATGTGAGGCATTGAGTATTACTCATCTTGTTTATGCTGATGATTTATTAATCTTGGCTAAAGGTGAAACTCAAAGCGTAAAAATTGTATTGGACTGTGTGGACAAGTTCGGGAAAACAGCTGGCCTCCGGGCAAATGCCTTGAAGTCCAATATCTTCTTGGCAGCAGTTAAGGAGCCAATTAGAAGGGACATTATTAGGATGAGTGGATACCAAGAGGGTTCCTTTCCCTTCCGTTACTTGGGAATCCCTTTGGCAGCAGGGCGATTGACAGAGAGAGACTACAGTGGGTTGGTGGACACCATCGCCAAGAAAGTGGCTGCTTGGCCCAGACATACCCTTTCCTATGCAGGCAAGTTGGAACTGATCCGATCGGTTGTACAGGGTGTGGAATGTTTCTGGCTTTCTATCTTGCCTATCTCTTGCGGGGTAATAGACAAGATTGAAAAGACATGTAGAAGCTTTATGTGGACTAGCAAGCACCCCCCTATCTCTTGGCGTAAATTTTGTTCTCCTATTAATGATGGTGGGTTGGGTCTTAGAGATCTGAGAATCTGTAATAAGATGTTTCTTGCAAAGACGCTTTGGGATATCCATAAGAAAAAAGATTCTCTGTGGGTAAAATGGATTAACCACTACTACTGGGATAATGTCATGGATTGGACAATCAGGAAATATGATACCAGCCTAATTAAGAAATTAGTGGAGATCCGGGATGAATTGGCCCTTAAGTTTGGTAACTGGGAAGGGGCGGCTGCTCAGTTGGAGATATGGTTTGGCAAGAAAGATGGGTTAGCTCAGTTGTACAACAGCTTCTTTATAGGCCGAGGTGGCCTTGGAAGCCCATTGTGTGGAGACCATACATCCTTCCCAAACATAGAATTATTTTTTGGCTTATTGCCCATGGTAAATGCTTAACCAAAGATCGGCAACCTTATATCCCTGACAAATCTTGTGCGTTTTGCGGAACACATACTGAAGATGTGCAACACTTATTCTTCGAGTGTACGGTTTCAAGACGGATTTGGGCCTGATTGTGGGACTGGCTGGGTATTCAATATCAGGTTAGTTCTTTGATGGGTTTGCTTAGATTTATGCGCAGGTTTTACAGGGGCACAACGATGAACAAAAGGAGATGCCAGGCAGGAGTAGCTGCAGTCTTTTACCACTTATGGGGGGCACGGAACCGAGCAATCTTTGAAGTTGAACGTCCTGATATTGATGCTATCATCAGAAAGATTATTATTCACATTCACCGT
>NC_133122.1:7126097-7128597 GCF_033568475.1 Henckelia pumila
CCTGGCAATAAAATCAAAGCTACGGGAGAAACAAAATGTAGGAGGAAGATTGGAACACACGCGATTTCTCGCCGCTCGCCGATCCACAATAGCAATGACCATAATGTGATCTCCGGCCCCAATGCGTCCTGAACCAAGGGACTTTGATGGTTGCAAGGGGGGTTAAGAGCACCAATACTCAGGGCTATGGCGGATCGAACATGCAACGAAATTCCACATGGACGCATCCAAACAACTGCCACAAGCACGAGATATCATGATCGAACCCACTCGAAACGTCTTGCGCAAGAACTCACAACCCCACCGATATAACCCACCCCTACTTTTGGGGATGCAAACCTTATTGGAGTTTCAAGCTTATTCTCAACCTCATATGCAAGCAAAGATATTCGGACACGAATATGTGGGAAATCAATCGCAAGCGCGACCCGTGCTCCAATAAAGAGAACGGAACTCACACGACTTGCTCGCCGATCCATGATAGCAATGACCATAATGTGCCTTCCGGCCCCACAAGCATCCTAAACCGAGGGACTTTGATGATCTCATAGGAGCTTAAGAACAAAAATGATGAACACCTACGCATTCTTGATTCCCAAACACCGATATTCCTTCTTTCCGACCAACCGTAATAGAAAACAAGCCTACAAAGAGTTCGCGATCCGCATGTCTAAAAAGGTCATGCTTGCAATATAGCAATAAATGGGGTGCGAAATGACGTCGGGGTGAAAAAACGCCTCTGCCGGCCGCCGGCCGGAAAACCCGCCGGAGCGGCGGCCGGAAGGGGCGCCCATCGGGGAAGGTTGTCAAGAGGTTGGACGAGCATGGGAGGCAATGGCAAGCATTTCCCCGACACCTCAACCAAGCCCATGGCCAAACACCCTCCTCCCCCTATAGTATACTTAGGAGAAAAAACCCAAGTTTCAGGAAAAGTAGGTTTTTGGGCTGAGGAATTATAATAATTTTTTTCTTTTTTTAAACATTTTTTTTGGGCCAAATGCGAATCCGACCACAAACATGCCTTATTTATGCATGAAACTCGAGGGAAATAAATATTTGTGTCGTGAGAATCATCAATTTACTCGCTCGTTTGCGCTACGTGCCGCATGGTGCCCCCAACTTGGGCACTCATGGTGGCACGAATCCAACGCCTTAAATGCATTATTTATGCATGAAAACTCGAGAGAAAACAATATTGTGTCGTGAGAATCAAAGTTTGGCTCGCTCATTTGCGCAACGTGCCGCAAGGGGCAGCCCGCCCGTGTGCACGGTGACCCCAACTTGGGCACTCATGGGGGCACGAATCCGACGCCTTAGATGCATTATTTATGAATGAAAACTCGAGAGAAAACAACATTGTGCCGTGAGAATCATAGTTTGGTTCGCTCGTTTGCGCTACATACCGCACGGGGCAGCTCTCCCGTGCGCACGGTGCCCCCAACTTGGGCACTCATGGTGGCACGAATCCGACGCCTTAGATGCATTATTTATGCATGAAAACTTGAGAGAAAACAAAATTGTGCCGTGAGAATCATAGTTTGGCTCGCTCGTTTGCGCTACGTGCCGCATGTGGCCGCTCGCCCGTGCGCACGGTGCCCCCAAATTGGGCACTTATAGTTGCACGAATCCGACGCCTTAGATGAATTATTTATGCATTAAAACTCGAGAGAAAACCACATTGTGCCGTGAAAATCATAGTTTGGCTCGCTCGTTTATGCTACGTGCCGCACGTTGCCGTCCGCCCGTGCGCACACTGCCCCTAACTTGGGCACTCATGGTGGCCCGATTTCGACGCCCTAGATGCATTATTTGCACGAAGGATGATAACAAAATTGTTTAATTTGAATCATTCATGCTAATCGGACATTTGAGATACGTGCCACATTTACTTGCATTTATTTTCCATGGAGCTTGCAACTTAGGTACCTTTTTCGTGGATCATGGGCAATTGTCAAGTGCCAAGTACACACACGTTTCATTTTCCCAAGTTTTGGGGATGCGCACACCCAAGTACCAAGTGCCAAGTGCGAGCACGCTTTACATTGTCCATGTTCCGACCACATGCTTACGCCGACGTGCGCAAGTGCCGCTTACGCGCACATTTCATTTGCCTAATATCCGAGCAGTCGTTCGTTTTGCTTCGCCCATGTTCTGACCACACGCGCACGCCGCCGTGCCCGACGTGCCCAAGTGCCAAGTGCCGCATCGCGCATGCGCACGTTTCATTTGCCTAATATCCAGACGTTTTGCTTCTCCCATGTTCCGACTACACGCGCACGTCGCCGTGCCCGACGTGCCCAAGTGCCAAGCCGCATTGCGCATGCGCACGCGCACGTTTCATTTGCCTAATATCTGGACGTTTTGCATCTCCCATGTTCCGACCGCACGCGCACGCCGCTGTGCCCGACGTGCCCAAGTGCCAAGTGCCGCATTGCGCATGCGCACACGCACGCGTACGTTTCATTTGCCTAATATCCGGACGTTTTGCTTCTTCCATGTT
>NC_133122.1:7133597-7136097 GCF_033568475.1 Henckelia pumila
CTGATAATGAAATCCAGACGAGCTACCCTCATTAGCTAGACGAGCTAAACGTTGGGTCTTCGAATCAGAAATCTGAGCATCTCGGATCCGCGAATACAAGGCTGGCTCAGATAATATCGCAAACATCTGGATACTTTGCATACCTTTCTTATGCTTGAAGGTATAACCTGAAGTACAACAGTCACTGATCGCACTAGACATCGAACAAGTCTGAAGTGCGGATAGTCACACCTTCGACTCAAAGCATCAGCGGTGAGATTAGCAGCTCCCGGATGGTACTTAATCTCGCAATCATAGTACTTAAGCAAGTCCATCCAACGTCTCTGCCTCATGTTCAACTCCGCCTGAGTGAACAAATACTTGAGACTCTTATGGTCGGTGAAGATCTCAAATTTCTCGCCATACAGATAATGACGCCAGATCTTCAAAGCGAACACAATGGCTGCTAATTCCAAATCATGGACTGGGTAGTTGTCCTCGTGAAGTTTTAGCTGTCTAGAAGCGTATGCGATCACATGCCCATTCTGAGTCAGGACACAACCTAACCCCTGAAGAGAAGCATCCGTGTAAACTACATACCCTCCAGATCCTGACGGTAATGCCAACACCGGCGCAGAAGTCAACCGCCGTCGAAGCTCACGGAAATTCTCCTCACACTCGGAGGACCACTCAAAATCCACACCCTTGCGATTAAGCTGCGTCAACGGTCGAGCTAACTGAGAGAAGTTCAGAATGAAGCGACGATAATACCCTGCTAGACCCAGAAAACTACGAATCTCAGCAACTGTCGTCGGACGCGACCAATTAAGTACCGCTTCAATCTTGCTTGGATCAACAGAAATCCCCTCCCTGGATATGATATGGCCAAGAAAGACCACTCTATCCATCCAGAACTCACATTTGCTCAGCTTGGCGTATAACTGCTCATCTCGAAGAGTCTGTAGTACCAACCGCAAGTGAGAAACATGCTCTTCCGTATTAATACACCAAGATATCGTCAATAAAGACCACGACAAACTTGTCCAAATACTCCCTGAAGACACGGTTCATCAAATCCATGAATATAGCTGGCACATTAGTCAAACCAAAAGGCATCACTAGGAACTCGTAATGCCCATAGCGAGTACGGAATGCAGTCTTGGCTATGTCCTGATCACGGACTCTCAACTAATGATACCCAGATCTCAAGTAAATCTTGGAGTAAACTGACGTGCCCTGCAGCTGATCGAACAAGTCATCAATACGAGGCAACGGATACTTGTTCTTCATAGTGACTCGATTCAGCTGCCGATAGTCAATGCATAACCGCATCGACCCATCCTTCTTCTTCACGAAAAGAACAGGAGCTCCCCAAGGAGATACACTAGGACGAATGTACCCCTTGTCCAAAAGATCCTGTAGCTGATTCATTAACTCACGCATCTCTGACGGAGCCAGACGATACGGTGCTCTAGAAATAGGCGAAGTACCCGGCATCAACTCTATGCCAAACTCGACTTCCCTAGCAGGAGGAAAACCCGGAATCTCATCAGGAAACACATCTGGAAATTCATCCACAACAGGAATGCTCTCTATCCCAATACTCTCAGCGGACAAATCAACTGCATAGATAAGGTAGCCTTCCCCGCCAGTCTCTAGAGCTCGACAGGCTCTCAAAGCTGATACCAAAGGCATCGGGGGTCGCGCTCCCTCACCATAGAAAAACCAACTCTCACTCCCTTCCGGATGAAAGCGTACTAATATCTGATAGCAGTCCACTGAAGCTCGATAGGTAGTCAACACATCTATTCCCAGAATGCAATCAAATTCGTCCATCGCCAGGACCATGAGATTCGCTAACATAATGTTCCCTTCGAACTCTAAAGGGCAACCCATCACTAGACGCTTAGCCAAAGCAGATTGGCCCGTCGGAGTAGAAACAGACATCACTACGTCTAGTGCAATGCATGGTAACTTATGCCTCTTAACAAAACGTGCAGAAATGAAGGAATGAGATGCACCAGTGTCAATAAGTACAAGAGCAGGTATACCATAAAGCATAAATGTACCTGCGATGACTTTCTCATTCTCTTCCACAGCCTGATCATGTCTCAGGGCAAACACTTGGCCAGAAGCTCGTGTCCTCAAATGAGAACTCCCAGCAGACTGTCCCTGCGACCTCTGCTGAATGGTGGCCTGAGAACCCGATCCTGAACCAGATCCAGAACCGCCTCCCCCAGACTGTGGACAATCCCTCCGGATAAGACCAGTCTCTCCACAACGGAAACAAGCTCCAGAAGCTCTGCGGCACTTGTCGGATGGATGGTTCTTCCCACAGTGATCACACTTGTCCTTCTTACCGAAACGAACAACACCTCAGAACCAGAGGAAGAAGAAGATCCAGACTTCTTGAAAGTTTGGGCACGGGGACCCAAAGAACTAGCAGGCCTCGACTGAGGGAAAGACCTGTTCCGCTGAATGCTGTCCTCCGCCTGGTGACAACGGCTCACCAAACCCTCGT
>NC_133122.1:7143597-7146097 GCF_033568475.1 Henckelia pumila
AAGCATTGAGTAAGATTGCCTCGGTGCTCGGCAAGCCAATACATACGGACATTCTTACCATGTCCAAAGGTAAAAGTTTGTTTGCTCGGGTCCTTGTGGAGATGGATTCCTCGAAACCAAGAATTTATGAATATCCAATCATGCTTCCTAATGGCATATTGACAAATGTACGGTTTGTTTATGAAACAGAGCCTAAATATTGTTCCAAATGTAATTCCCTTGGACACTCCTTTGAGCAATGCCAATGGTTCAAAGGGCCAGCTAGTGAGGATGCAAATGCAAATGAAGATCCTACCAAAACAAAGGATGTATGGGATCAACGAGTGCATCGTATTAGATCTAGAGGGCCTGGCCAAAGGGGCGGAATGTGGCCTCGTGGTGGAGGCCAAGGAGGCCGTGGTAGCCATGGACCTAATATGGGCCGAGGGCCTGGTTTTGGGGGGGGAGGCCGTGGGCCTGGATTTGGTGGGGGTGGCCGTGGGCTAGCCGGAGGTGTTGTAGCCCCGGTTGCTACTTTGGGTGATAATGAAGGCACGGGGGATAATATTGTTCGTGAAGGCAAACTAGAAGGGGGAAACAAACAAGATGATTGTGTTGAAGAGGATGGGATCATTTTTGAAGTCCCAGATGCTAATGGGAATGGGAAGATCACTGTTGAAGTTTTTTGAAGGCGGAAGTGATGAGGAAGGTTTCGAAACAGTAGTGAGTAAACGTAACAAGAAAGCAATTAAGTATCTCAAGCGATTAACCAAGGTATGTAGCTCGGGAAGTTCTAGTTCTGACATGATGGAGTACATTGAAGTTAACCCAAGGACTTGGTTACTGAATATGAATGCGAGAACTTTCTTACTAAATAAAGCACAAATCAAGGCTCGACGACTTAAGGTCGTCGATCGCCACTCATGAAGATTGCTTGTTGGAATGTGAGGGGCCTTAGCAAGCCCCTCAAACAGAAGAATGCTCAGGGAGTGTTGAAGAAACTCAACTTCAGTATTCTTGGGTTACTTGAAGTCAAGATTAAGCCTAATCTTTTGGATCGTATGATGGACACTAAGTTCCCGGGGATGTCCTTCTTACACAATTTTCACTTGTGTGATAATAGCCGCATCTTGATTATGTGGGACCCTATGATGCTACACTTGGATTTGCTGGATATGACTGATCAAATTATTCATGTGACAGTCAGTTGTCTTCATACACATAGGATCTTCCAGGCCTCCTTTGTGTATGGCTGGAACTCGATGGTGGCCAGAAGACCACTTTGGGATTTTTTACTTCGCAGAGGGGATGCAATTGACTTGCCATGGATTCTGATGGGGGATTTTAACTGTGTAAGGCACCCCTATGAGAAAATGGGAGGAGTTCCGGTTGCCCCTAGGGAAATGGCAGATCTTAGGAATTGTATTGCTAGACTTGAACTCTCAGATGCTAATCATGTTGGCTGCTACTTCACTTGGTTTAGTCTGGCGGTCTCGTCTAAGCTTGATAGGGTTATGGTTAACCATCATTGGACCGAATCCAATCTGGATGTGTTTGTGGATTTTGTTACCCCCGGATGCTTCTCAGATCATTCTTGCAGCGTTATCACCATCTTCAAAGACCATAGTCGTAGGGCTTCTCCCTTTAAATTCTTTAACATGTGGGCAACACATCAAGACATTCAATTGATTGTTCGTGATAACTGGTTCTATGGTGGGGGGGGGGGGTACTGCACAGTTCATCATTAAGAAGAAGTTGAATGGTATGAAAAGAGTTCTAAAGCAACTCAATGACATGCATTTTAGCCATATTTCGAGTCGGGCCAAGAATGCAAATGAGGAGATTGTTGAAGCTCAAAACCGTGCTCTCAATGGGGATGGTGTGGATAACAGTATTGTTGAATTGAGAAGGAAGGCTGAGTTCCTTCTTGAGGCAGAGCGGCTGTTCCTATCCCAAAAATCAAAGTGTGAGTATCTTAAGCACAGTGATAGATGCTCGAAATTCTTTCATGGTATGATAAAAAGGAACATCAAGCGTAATAAGATTGTAGCCCTCACACTGAGAGATGGTTCAATATCAGTGAACTCGAATGAAATTGCTGAGGATTTCGTAGGATTTTATAGAAATCTCCTTGGGGTTGCCACTGATACAGAAGCTTTGGATGAGTCTATTATCCCCCTTGGGCCAAGTCTTCCAGACTCTTCTTGGGGTGAGATGACGAGGATGGTTAGTGTGGATGAGATTAGGGGTGCCTTGGCTAACATTGAAGATGACAAAGCCCCAGGGCCTGATGGCTTTGGTGCTGCATTCTTTAAGAAAGCATGGGGTACAGTTGGTGGAGATATCATTGCTGCTGTCATGGAATTCTTCAGTAATGGTAAGCTTATAAAACAATGGAATCATGCATCAATATCCTTAGTGCCCAAATCTGAGCATGCTACAACAGTATCTGATTTTAGGCTCATTTCGTGCTGTACTGTATTTTATAAGATCATTGCAAAGATTTTGGGAAATAGATTGG
>NC_133122.1:7151097-7163597 GCF_033568475.1 Henckelia pumila
TGGTACTTAGAAAAACTCGAAATCTAAGCCCACTTCAATATAGCTCTCTAAATCGTCTAAATTCAAACGAATTGAATAATCGGCTCAATATGAATGCAAGTGTAACAAGATACTCAAACAAGTTCACACAAGCAAATAAACATGTAGTATGTGATTTTCGGGGCTCGAGAATCAATCGAACTCGAGTATTCAACCCCATTCAATTCAAAGTCATCTTTTACCTTTCGAGTCCGTCGAAGATTCAAATCTGAAAATAATAACGAACTCAAATAAATAATCAATTGAATCACAAAACTTCATAACAAGGAAATTCAATCAATATACCGTCTTCAATTCTCGACAGACTCAACTTCCAAGTTCAATCCAATTCCAAGACTCCAATCCAATCTGAAAATGAAGAATATATGGATTCGGTAACAATCTACCAATTCAATCAAACCCGGAAGTCAAACCGAAACAAAACAACCAATAATCCAAACTCGATTCCGATGGCATAACGGCTATAATCGGTCAAACCAAAAATCTCCGATAACAACCAACAATCCCAAATCATCCAAAACAACTCCTCAATCAACAAAACAAATCAAAAACCATCAAAATCCAACAAAATCTCACAACCCCATTTTCGAATTTAACTTCAAAAATCATATAAAATCCAAACTTCGTTCTTTTTCCGATTCGACTTCGAATACACAATCTATGCTAGCTCAAGAACAACATACTCCAAGATTATCAAATTCTAACAACCCAAAAAAAACGAAGTTCAAGAGATCGTAGCAAAACTTACGTCCAAATGAAGCTCTCGTTGCGGTGATCGTGAAACTCAACTCGGAAAAGAAATCTAACTGTCGGATCGTGCGAATCGAACGGAAAGAAAGCTTGAAGAAACGGTTTCCATGGCTTCCGGGAGAGAGAGGAATCGAGAGAGAGAGAGAGTAGGGGAGGAAGAGAGTATGGGGGGGGGGGGTATGGGATTAGTCAACTAGGAGGGATAAAATAGTATAAAAATCCAATTTTTGCATTTTGGTTCCTGAAACTCCCAATTAAATCAATTCAGTCCCGGCTCAAATAAATCTCCAAAATAAAAAAATAATCAATTTTGCTAATCCGCAATAAATAATTTCAGGTCCTTACAGGAACACATGCGATTTCTCGCCGCTCGCCGATCCACAATAGCAATGACCATAATGTGATCTCCGGCCCCAATGCGTCCTGAACCAAGGGACTTTGATGGTTGCAGGGGGGTTAAGAATGTCCACATGGACGCATCCAAACATTTGCCACAAGCACGAGATATCATGATCGAACCCACACGAAACGTCTTGCGCAAGAACTCACAACCCCACCGATCTAACCCACCCCTTCTTTTGGGGATGCAAACCTTATTGGAGTTTCAAGCTTATTCTCAACCTCATATGCAAGCACAGATATTCGGACACGAATATGTGGGAAATCAATCGCAAGCGCGACCCGTGCTCAAATAAAGAGAAAGGGACTCACACGATGTGGGAAATCAATCGCAAGCGCGACCCGCATGTCTAAAAAGCTCATGCATGCAATATAGCAAGAAACAGGGTGCGAAATGACTTCGGGGTGAAAAAACGCCCCTGCCAGCTGCCGGCCGGAAAACCCGCCGGAGCGGCGGCCGGAAGGGGCCCCCATCGGGGAAGGTTGTCAAGAGGTTGGACGAGCATGGGAGGCAATGGTAAGCATTGCCCCGACACCTCAACCAAGCCCATGGCCAAACACCCTCCTCCCCCTATAGTATACTTAGGAGAAAAAACCCAAGTTTCAAGAAAAGTGGGTTTTTGGGCTGAGGAATCATAATAAATTTTTTCTTTTTTTAAACAATTTTTTTTTGGGCCAAATGCGAATTTGACCACAAACATGCCTTATTTATGCATGAAACTCGAGGGAAATAAATATTTGTGTCGTGAGAATCATCAATTTACTCGCTCGTTTCCGCTACGTGCCGCACGGTGCCCCCAACTTGGGCAATCATGGTGGCACGAATCCGACGCCTTAGATGCATTATTTATGCATGAAAACTCGAGAGAAAACAACAATGTGCCATGAGAATCAAAGTTTGGCTCGCTCATTTGCGCAACATGCCGCAAGGGGCAGCCCGCCCGTGCGCACGGTGACCCCAACTTGGGCACTCATGGGGGCACGAATCCGACGCCTTAGATGCATTATTTATGCATGAAAACTCGAGAGAAAACAACATTGTGCCGTGAGAATCATAGTTTGGCTCGCTCGTTTGCGCTAAGTACCGCACGGGGCAGCCCTGTTGGAGAACGCGACGTTCAGATCAAACAAGATTGATACCCGGTGCAGCGGAAGTTTAAAATTTTTATTATATGGAACGATTCCATATTGGGTATCACATCTTTACGATTAAATTGTGTGTGTAAAAATTCAAATAACGATTATATAATTTTTACCTTTAATCTCGAATCGAGATTCTGGACACCAACAGATTTCTCTACTCTTGTTGTATCTCCCTGGAACCGATGGACGAACAGTTCTTCTATCAGGTCCACGAATAGAGATTTAATCCCTCTGATAGATTGCACTAGAAAATCTATCAGAAGTTTTCTACGAAGAGATTAACGAATTTGATCCGTTAAACCAGACTGTAATTTAAAATCACAGGCTGGATTTTCTCGAGCAGAGGGGAGAGGGGTCGGCCACTTTAAGAAAATAGCTTAGGGTTTTCGAAAATTTTGTGCCTTGTTATGTGTAATTTCTGTACTGCAATAACTTATTTATAATGTAGGCCACTAACAGCTTAGGGCCCATTAGTCATAAGTTCAGGCCCGACAAGCAAAGCCCGCATGTTCAAAAATTAATATAAAATTCATCGTGACTCCGATTGATAAACCGATTTTACCAATGTGCACAGAAACCATTTCTGCACCTTTAAAGTCAAGATAAATTTTTCTGAATCCGAATTCAGTGATTTCCAAAAATGCCCATCACTATGTCATTTTAGGAAATCTCACTCCTCTACTCTTAAATAAGAAGTCCAACTTCTTCGTTCATTAAATTTAACTCTTTAAATTTAACTATCTCAACGGGGATTAAAAATCCATTACACTGTGTGACCCTCAATGGTTCAGGGATACAGCTAGCCGTGGGCTCACAACTCCTTGTGACTCGGAAAAACAATTTCCGACTTCTCATCGAATCATGGTATGAGCGCCTAGCAACATCGCCCCATGATTCCCTAGGTATCACTGATAGTGCCTACAAGAACCAGTAGATTTTGGTTAGCGTACAGTACGGTCCCTTCATTCATATATCCCGATCGAATCAACAACCATTGGTATATCGAGAGTCGCTCGAGATTCGATAACTATGCAATGCATCTTGAAGATCAAATAGTGACATCGCATGTGCTACTAAGAAACCATTTCTTAAATCACATCATGTACTCTGGCCAGAGATTCGTCACACTAATATCTCCTCAGATCGCATAGGATATCCACACTCGCAAGTATGTGGTGAATCCTTGACAACAAAGCATCGACTCCTACATGTGTTGTAACTGTACCCAATCCCGACACCTGATGACCCCAATAGAGTCGGTAAACGAGTCAAAGAACAGTACTAGCATATAGAGTCTCAATGATGTCTCAAGTAGTAAGGACTAATGGTGTACAACCAAAACCGCGGACTATATCCACTCGATAAGTGATAACCACTTGGAAAGTCCGGATAGGATAGTTCGATCATTCATCATATGAATATCCATTTGCATGCTTCGAACATCTCTATGTTCCCTACCAATGAAACGTGGTACTCTGCATCGCAAATGCTAGTCTCACACTCGAGCGATCCTTATCCTTATTATCGGACGGCTCAATCGACTAGGAACAATTTAGAATATACAGTGACTATAAGATGTGTTTCATGATAGACATCCCCATGTTCTACCACATCTTACATACACTATAGTATATTCAAGGTCTTTATCAAAACAACAATAGTATATCACTATATAACAATATGAAGAAAGATAAAGTCATTGCCATTAATAAAAGTGTAAATTATATTAAACAAAAGATTGTTTATACAAAGAGTCATCAAAGCCCTTAGCCACAAGTTGGCTCACTGGGCACCCACTCTTTCAAGCCCTCCCGTGCGCACGGTGCCCCCAACTTGGGCACTCATGGTGGCACAAATCCGACGCCTTAGATGCATTATTTATGCATGAAAACTTGAGAGAAAACAAAATTGTGCCGTGAGAATCATAGTTTGGCTCGCTCATTTGCGCTACGTGCCGCACGTGGCCGCTCGCCCGTGCGCACGGTGCCCCCAAATTGGGCACTTATAGTTGCACGAATCCGACGCCTTAGATGCATTATTTATGCATTAAAACTCGAGAGAAAACCACATTGTGCCGTGAAAATCATAGTTAGGCTCCCTCATTTATGCTACGTGCCGCACGTTGCCGTCCGCCCGTGCGCACACTGCCCCTAACTTGGGCAGTCATGGTGGCCCGATTTCGATGCCCTAGATGCATTATTTGCACGAAGGAGATAAAAAATTGTTTAATTTGAATCATTCATGCTAATCGGACGTTTGAGATACGTGCCACATTTACTTGCATTTATTTTCCATGGAGCTTGCAACTTAGGTACCTTTTTCGTGGATCACGGGCAAGTGTCAAGTGCCAAGTACACACACGTTTCATTTTTCCAAGTTTTGGAGACGCGCACACCCAAGTACCAAGTGCCAAGTGCGAACACGTTTTACATTGTCCATGTTCCGACCACATGATTACGCCGACGTGCGCAAGTGCCGCCTACGTGCACATTTCATTTGCCTAATATCCGGGAAGTCGCACGTTTTGCTTCGCCCATGTTCCGACCACACGCGCACGCCGCCGTGCCCGACGTGCCCAAGTGCCAAGTGGCGCATTGCGCATGCGCACGTTTCATTTTCCTAATATTCAGACGTTTTGCTTCTCCCATGCTCCGACTACACGCGCACGCCGCCGTGCCCAAGTGCCAAGTGCCGCACGCGCACGCGCATGTTTCATTTGCCTAATATCCGAACGTTTTGCTTCTCCCATGTTCCGACCACACGCGCACGCCGTCGTGCCCGACGTGCCCAAGTGCCAAGTGCCGCATTGCGCATGCGCACGTTTCATTTGCCTAATATCCGGACGTTTTTCTTCTCCCATGTTCCGACCACACGCGCACGCCGCCGTGCCCGACGTGCCCAAGTGCCAAGTGCCGCATTGCGCATGCGCACGTTTCATTTGCCTAATATCCGGATGTTTTGCTTCTCCCATGTTCCGACCACACACGCACGCCGCCGTGCCCGACGTGCCCAAGTGCCAAGTGCCAAGTGCCGCAATGCGCATGCGCACGTGCACGCGCACGTTTCATTTGCCTAATATCTGGACATTTTGCTTCTCCCATGTTCCGACCACACGCGCACGCCGACGTGCCCAAGTGCCAAGTGCCGCATTGCGCATGCACACACGCACGCGCACGTTTCATTTGCCTAATATTCAGACGTTTTGCTTCTCTCATGTTCTGACCGCACGCGCACGCCGCCGTGCCCAAGTGCCAAGTGCCGCATTGCTCATGCGCACGCGCATGTTTTATTTGCCTAATATCCGGACGTTTTGCTTCTCCTATGTTCCGACCACACGCGCACACCGCCGTGCCCAAGTGCCAAGTGTCAAGTGCCGCATTGCGCACGCGCACGTGCACGTTTTATTTGCCTAATATCCGGGCACTCACACGTTTTGTTTATCCCATGTTCCTACCACACACCCTCACGCGTCATTTCTCTAATATCCGGCCGCCGGCGGAAAACGGGCCGGAGGCGGCGCCCATTGGGTTGGGATGGCATGAGGTTGGCCGAGCATGGGGGGCAATGGCATGCATTGCCTCAACACCTCAACCAACCCCACGGACAAACACCCTCCTCCCCCTATAGTATACTTAGGAAAAAAACCCAAATTTCAGGAAAAGTGGGTTTTTAGGTCGACGAATCATAATAAAATTTTTGTTTTTTAAAAATTTTTTTTTTGGGCCAAATGCGAATCCGACCACTTACATGCCTTATTTATGCATGCAAACTCGAGAAAAAAAATGTTTTTGCCGTGAGAATCATCAATTTACTCGATCGTTTGCGCTACGTGCCGCACGGGGCTGCCCGCCCATGCGCACGGTGCTCCCAACATGGGCACCCATGGTGGCACGAATCCAACACCTTGATGCATTATTTATGCATGAAAACTCGAGAGAAAACAACGGTGCCCCCAACTTGGGCACTCATGGTGGCACGAATCCATGTTCCACCCGCACGCGCACACCGACGTGCCCAAGTTCCGCACACGCGCACATTTCATTTGCCTAATATCAGGACACTCGCACTTTTAGCTTCGTTCCGATCACGCGCGCACGCCGACGTGCCCAAAGTGCCAAGTGCCGCCCCCGCGCATGCTTCATTTGCCTAATATCCGGGCACTCGCACGCACGTGCCAAGTGTGGCGCACTATCTAAAACTCCGACATACGTAATATTTTTTTTTATTTTCGCCCCCCTCTTATATTATGCTTGGAAAATGTTTCCCATGTTTCAGGAAAAGTAATAAAATTTCTCAATTTCCCGTTATTTATCACATTATTTGGATAAACCAACTAATATAACATGCATATTTTGGCTTCTTGATTCAAATTTGAACAATTGACCTATAGTAAATATATAGCCCCCAGTGGTCGTAGGTTTTGGATGTTGCAAGAGGGTGGGGAGGGACGAATCGGAGCGACATAGGGCTGAATCTCAACGGATCTTGGCAGCAAGGCCACTCTGCCGCTTACAATACCCCGTCGCGTATTTAAGTTGTTTGCAAAGGATTCTACCCGTCGCTCAATGGAAATTGTACTTCAAGGCGGCCGACACGGCTCGTCCGCCACGATGGCTTGGCCAACGACACGTGCCCTTGGGGGCCCGAGGGCCCCTACTGCGGGTCGGCAAGCGTACGGCGGGCGCATGCATCACTTCTAGCCCGGATTCTGACTTAGAGGCGTTCAGTCATAATCCAGCGCACGGTAGCTTCGCGCCACTGGCTTTTCAACCAAGCGCAATGACCAATTGTGCGAATCAACGGTTCCTCTCGTACTAGGTTGAATTACTATTGCGACTCTTTCATCAGTAGGGTAAAACTAACCTGTCTCACGACGGTGTAAACCCAGCTCACGTTCCCTATTGGTGGGTGAACAATCCAACATTTGGTGAATTCTGCTTCACAATGATTGGAATAGCCGACATCGAAGGATCAAAAAGCAACGTCGCTATGAACTCTTGGCTGTCACAAGCCAGTTATCCCTGTGGTAACTTTTCTGACACCTCTAGCTTCAAATTCCAAAGGTCTAAAGGATCATTAGGCCATGCTTTCACGGTTCGTATTCGTACTGGAAATCAGAATAAAATGAGCTTTTACCCTTCTGTTCCACACGAGATTTCTGTTCTCGTTGAGCTCATCTTAGGACACCTGCGTTATCTTTTAATAGATGTGCTGCCCCAGCCAAACTCCCCACCTGACAATGTCTTCCGCCCGGATCGGCCCGTCGAGGCGAGCCTTGGGTCCAAAAAGAGGGGCAATGCCCCGCCTCCGATTCACGGAATAAGTAAAATAATGTTAAAAGTAGTGGTATTTCACTTTCGCCTTTCGGCTCCCACTTATCCTGTAGTAGCCCGAACCCTAATTGAGTAATTAAAGGATTAATGCTAATTAAATAAATTGGGGATTGGACGGATCGGAAGCTCCGAAGGGACGATCGGAAGCTCCGATCGGGATCGGAAGCTCCGATGAGGATCGGAGGCACCGATGATATTACGTCATCCATGACGTGTGGCTGGATCGGAAGCTCCGATCAGGACCGGAGGCTCCGATCACCCCTATACGGAGTCAACAAGTGATATTTTGGCACGTGGCAGATCAGGATCTTCGGAAGCTCCGATGGCAGGATCGGACGTTCCGATCGAGGTTCGGACGTTCCGATCGAGGATCGGAGGCTCCGATCGTTGTCTATAAATAGAAGGCCGAGACTTCATTTCTCCTTGCCAATTCCGGATTTCCTCTCTATTTCTAGTCATATTCGAGCTGTTCTAGTCTTCTTAGGCTTGGTCCGGATGTCGGCGAGGCGTTCGATACTCGTAGCGGAGTTGTGCCCAAGTTCTGGAGGCATCAACATCAAAGGGCTAATGACGGACGAAGGTATAGCTTTTGCTTCCTATAAATATTTAGGAGTATGCAATAGCTTAGTTAAGGCTTTTAGAGCACTGTAATGATAGTGGTATCATTTCGCTGTGTAGGTGGACTTTAGGCTTGGACTTAGAGCTGGTAGTGCCTACCTAGTATTTGAGGTACGAAAGTACTGTTCGAGATATCCTGACTGAGTATGCATGTATTATGTGACCGCATGATTTATATGCCATGATATTATGCTGCATTCATTTGCATCTTGCTGTATCTCCTTCGAGATGTCTGTTAGTAGGGTTGTACCCTATCCTGTTAGTGGATGGACTTCCATCGATTTGGGTCCGGTGTTTCCATGGTTATCTCGGTATGGGAGCCACCTCCTGAAGCGACGGCACAGCGTGCTACATACCAGGGCCCGGTCTGTCTCTGTTATCTGATCCTTGACCTCGAGTCTATAGGGAATTCACTTTGCATGCATGTATACTCATACTCTCGCACTGAGCGTTTTATGCTCACGTCTCGTACTCTGTATTTTCTGGACACCCTATTCCATGGGGCAGGTTTGCGATTGGACGAGGAGGGTGGATCCAGGAGGGGCTAGTCAGTGGTTGGCCAGCTGGAGCTTCGTCTAGGCTTTATTACTGTTGTTTGGGTTTATACAGCTATTCGATTTGGTTGTATATTATTGGATAATTACAGATTCCTTTACTTGGGATTGTATATTGTTATTGGTTTCCGCAGTTTTATTCTGATATCTGTTTTATTAAGTTAATTGCATGCCTAAGTTCTGTTTAGTAGGTGATCCGGGTAAGGGTCACTACATTTATGGTTTCAGAGCATGCAAAAGATTTCTTGGGATTTAGTCTCATCTTGAGGTATTTTTGTAGATGTCAAATCGTGATGACCAGAGTTCTCATGGCAGTGTTGGTGGGCGTTGGGGTGATGCCGACCGGGAGCCTCGTCGAGAACGGCGTCATCGTCACCATGACGACGAGCGTTTCACTGTGCGTCGATTCTTAGCTATGGGTCCTAAGCCCTTAGTTGGAGGTGAGTCTCCGGAGGATGCGGAGAACTGGTTAGACCGCATGGAGACGACTTTTCAGACTTTCCAATGCACTGATGAGCAGAAGGTGGAGACCCTTGGCTATCTTCTGGATGGGCGTGCGCGCAGGTGGTGGAGGTTTACTTCTGCACCTTTTGTTACGGCGAGAGGAGTGGCCACTTGGGCCGAGTTCCGCACAGCTTTCCAAAAGCGGTATTTTCCTCCTGCACTCCGACAGTCGAAGGCAGGCGAGCTACTGAGTCTGCGACAGGGAACTATGTCTATCGATGAGTATCAGCAGAGGTTCTTTGATCTGCTATCCTATTGCCCCGAGATTGCTGATAGCTCAGAGATGAAGTATAATCTGTTCCTTCAGGGCCTTAACCCTGAGATCCATGACCGTGTTGCGGTTGGTGGTGACATGTCCTACGAGGGTTTGGTGAGCCGTTGTCACCAGGCGGAGGACAGCATTCGACGGAACAGGTCTTTCTCTCAGTCGAGACCTGCTAGTTCTTTGGGTCCCCGTGCCCAGTCATTCAAGAAGTCCGGGTCTACTTCTTCCTCTGGTTCGGGAGGTGTTGTCCGTTTCGGTAAGAAGGACAAGTGTGATCACTGTGGGAAGAACCATCCATCCGACAAGTGCCGCAGAGCTTCTGGAGCTTGTTTCCGTTGTGGAGAGACTGGTCATATCCGGAGGGATTGTCCACTGTCTGGGGGAGGCGGTTCTGGTTCTGGTTCAGGATCGGGTTCTCAGGCCACCGTTCAGCAGAGGTCGCAGGGACAGTCTGCTGGGAGTTCTCATTTGAGGCCACGAGCTTCTGGCCAGGTGTTTGCCCTGAGACATGATCAGGCTGTGGAGGAGAATGAGAAAGTCATCGCAGGTACATTTATGCTTTATGGTATACCTGCTCTTGTACTTATTGACACTGGTGCATCTCATTCCTTCATTTCTGCACGTTTTGTTAAGAGGCATAAGTTACCATGCATTGCACTAGACGTAGTAATGTCTGTTTCTACTCCGACGGGCCAATCTGCTTTGGCTAAGCGTCTAGTGAAGGGTTGCCCTTTAGAGTTCGAAGGGAACATTCTGTTAGCGAATCTCATGGTCCTGGCGATGGACGACTTTGATTGCATTCTGGGAATAGATGTGCTGACTACCTATCGAGCTTCAGTGGACTGCTATCAGAGATTAGTACGCTTTCATCCGGAAGGGAGTGAGAGTTGGTTTTTCTATGGTGAGGGAGCGCGACCCCCGATGCCTTTGGTATCAGCTTTGAGAGCCTGTCGAGCTCTAGAGTCTGGCGGGGAAGGCTACCTTATCTATGCAGTTGATTTGTCCGCTGAGAGTATTGGGATAGAGAGCATTCCTGTTGTGGATGAATTTCCAGATGTGTTTCCTGATGAGATTCCGGGTTTTCCTCCTACTAGGGAAGTCGAGTTTGGCATAGAGTTGATGCCGGGTACTTCGCCTATTTCTAGAGCACCGTATCTTCTGGCTCCGTCAGAGATGCGTGAGTTGAAGAATCAGCTACAGGATCTTTTGGACAAGGGGTACATTCTTCCTAGTGTATCTCCTTGGGGAGCTCCTGTTCTCTTCGTGAAGAAGAAGGATGGGTCGATGCGGCTGTGCATTGACTATCGGCAGCTGAATCGAGTCACTGTGAAGAACAAGTATCCGTTGCCTCGTATTGATGACTTGTTTGATCAGCTGCAGGGTACTTCTATTTACTCCAAGATTGACTTGAGATCTGGGTATCATCAGTTGAGAGTCCGTGATCAGGATGTAGCCAAGACTGCATTCCGTACTCGCTATGGGCATTACGAGTTCCTAGTGATGCCATTTGGTTTGACTAATGCGCCGGCTATATTCATGGATTTGATGAACCGTTTCTTCAGGGAGTATTTGGACAAGTTTGTCGTGGTCTTCATTGACGGCATCTTGGTGTATTCGCGTAATACGGAAGAGCATGTTTCTCACTTGCGGTTGGTACTACAGACTCTTTGAGATGAGCAGTTGTACGCCAAGCTGAGCAAGTGTGAGTTCTGGATGGATAGAGTGGTTTTTCTTGGCCATATCATATCCAGGGAGGGGATTTCTGTTGATCCAAGCAAGATTGAAGCGGTACTTAATTGGTCACGTCCGACGACGGTTGCTGAGATCCGTAGTTTTCTGGGTCTAGAAGGGTATTATCGTCGCTTCATTTTGAACTTCTCTCAGTTAGCTCGACCGTTGACGCAGCTTACCCGCAAGGGTGTGGATTTCGAGTGGTCCTCCGAGTGTGAGGAGAATTTCCGTGAGCTTCGACGGCGGTTGACTTCTGCGCCGGTGTTAGCATTACCGTCAGGATCTGGAGGGTATGTAGTTTACACGGATGCTTCTCTTCAGGGGTTAGGTTGTGTCCTGACTCAGAATGGGCATGTGATCGCATACGCTTCTAGACAGCTGAAGCTTCACGAGGACAACTACCCAGTCCATGATTTGGAGTTAGCTGCCATTGTGTTCGCTTTGAAGATCTGGCGTCATTATCTGTATGGCGAGAAATTTGAGATCTTCACCGACCATAAGAGTCTCAAATATTTTTTCACTCAGGCGGAGTTGAACATGAGGCAGAGACGTTGGATGGACTTGCTTAAGGACTATGATTGCGAGATTAAGTACCATCCGGGAGCTGCTAATCTCACCGCTGATGCCTTGAGTCGCAAGGTGCGACTATCCGCACTTCAGACTTGTTCGATGTCTAGTGCGATTAGTGACTGTTGTACTTCAGGTTATACCTTCAAGCATAAGAAAGGTATGCAGAGTATCCAGATGTTTGCGATATTATCTGAGCCAGCTTTGTACTCGCGGATCCGAGATGCTCAGATGTCTGATTCGAAGACCCAGCGTTTAGCTCGTCTAGCTAACGAGGGTAGCTTGTCTGGATTTCATTATCAGTCAGATGGCTTTCTGTGTTTGTCTGGTAGGCTTGTGATTCCACAGGATGAAGAGTTGCGAGAGGAGATTTTATCTCAGGCACATCGCACTAAGTTGAGTATTCATCCTGGGAGCAACAAGATGTACAAGGATCTACGTACTCGTTTCTGGTGGAAGGGAATGAAACGCAGTGTTTATCAGTTTGTTTCGAGATGTTTGGTGTGTCAACAGGTCAAGGCAGAGCACCGACGACCCGGAGGATTGCTTCACAGTCTGCCTATTCCTGAATGGAAATGGGAGTTTATCACTATGGAC
>NC_133122.1:7168597-7191097 GCF_033568475.1 Henckelia pumila
GCCCGATGCAATACCACACGATAGTTTGCGAGTCGAGGAATACAACCACCAAGTATCGTGTGACATGCATTGACACGACATCCTATTTTGGGCCGGCCGCTACGCAAGGATAACGGGAGGCCAGTTTCCGCCCCTCCTTCGGATGGACGCATCAGCCCGCCCGACACTTCTAGCCTGGGGGGAGACGCTGGGGGCGACGAGATGCGTGACGCCCAGGCAGACGTGCCCTTAACCTGATGGCTTCGGGCGCAACTTGCGTTAAAAGACTCGATGGTTCATGGGATTCTGCAATTCACACCAAGTATCGCATTTCGCTACGTTCTTCATCGATGCGAGAGCTGAGATATCCGTTGTCGAGAGTCGTTGTATTATTATCTATTCGATAGGTGCCTCCTCATCACGTCCTGGGCACCGCGGACGGAGAGTAGCAATTACGATTTTCCTTGGCGCTTTCCGCGCCGAGAGGTTAGGTTCACCCAAGCGGCTTCGCGGCATGCTTGGGGTCTCGAGGAAGCAGCGTATTTAAACATGTTCGCTGGTCTGCTTTGCAGGTTTCGACAATGATCCTTCTGCAGGTTCACCTACGAAAACCTTGTTACGACTTCTCCTTCCTCTAAATGATAAGGTTCAGTGGACTTCTCGCTACGTCGCGGGCAGCGAACCGCCCACGTCGGACCGATCCGAACACTTCACCGAACCATTCAATCGGTAGGAGCGACGGGCGGTGTGTACAAAGGATAGGGACGTAGTCAATGCAAGCTGATGACTTTCTGGGGTTTTCTTGGTTTTCGAATTTCTATGGATTTTAATTGTTTCCCTGAGCTATATGATCGGGCTCATTCTCCTGTTGGCAGTGTGATAGCACTTTCCCTGCTTCTTGGTTGTGTTGCTTCCTTACGCACATCAAGTGTTTGTGCTATTGTCTGACTCAGGGAGTTAGTCCCTTTCATTTCTAGTTTAGTGATAGTGGTTTAGTTCTTCGCTTGTCCCTGCTCAATTCCTCTTTGTACTTATTTTCAATGGGCTGAGTTTGCACTTCTCTTGCATTAGGAATACGTCCCTGCCCTGTGTTAGAATTTGGCCATATTCTTGGCCACTTTTGGGTGTTCTTGGCCCGAGTTCTTGCACTAGTTAGCTTGACGTATTGGTTTTGTTCTTGATAGGTGCTCTCCCTTACTGCTGGGCTCGAGTTTGCTATCCTTTGGGCGCTATATTTGTGGGCCTCTTACTATCGCCCACTTGTTGTTGTTCTAGTGATTGCCCTTCACTTGTAATAGGAACATGGATTTCTTCTTGTCTCATTGGGCCTCACACTATCTACATAGCAATCTTTCATTGTGCTTGGTTTATTGACACTCTTCGAGGCTTGGCATTCAGAGGTCCGAGCACTTGGTTGAGGCTTTAGTGAAACTTGGCTGATATCACAAGTGTGACTTGAAGTTTCTTGCACTCGCTGCACATCTCTGCACTTGGTGATCAGGGCAGTGCGTATACCATTGCCCTGCTTATTTGTCTACATAGCATTCTCTCATTGTGCCTGGTTTATTAACACTCTTCGAGGTATTTGGCTTATCCCTACTGTTTTTGTTGTGTGTGCCTCTCCCATCTCGTGTGTTGTTCTTGTGATTGGAGTTTAGGGGCGTGGGTTGGCCTGTGAGGCAGCCGTGTGCCTAACTATGAGCTCCGAGAATATGCAACATTCATTGAATAATGAGGCCCCTTCGAGTGGACTGAAAAAACCGAGAGCTCAAGAATTAATGACAAGTTTCATTGCCAAAAATCCAGATAATACTTATGCTAGTTTATTCCAAGATAATCGTTTGCCGGAAGAAAACTGTCTCTTGAAGTATGTACAGCCCACGGATGGGCAAATCTCTCTCTCTTTCGATGAAATCGATAATGTAAGGAGCCTTGGACCTTGCTTAGTTGGATGCGTGGTTGGGAGGAAGCTTAAGGGGTATGTGGTCAAGGAAATTATCAAACAATGGGGCTGCAAAGCCAGATTTGAATTACATGATAGTGGATGGATTATGTTCTTTTTCCATACTGATGAAGAGAAAAAGAGGGTGCTAGAGGGTGGCCCATATCTCGTTTATGGGAGGCACTTGTTCCTTAAAGAATTACCCCCGTGCTTCCTCTTCCGGGTTGAGGATATGTTAATGTTGCCTTCTTGGGTCCAAATACACGGACTCCCTGCTGATTGTTGGACAGCCAAAGCACTTTGCAAGATTGCCTCGGTCCTTGGCAAACCAATCCATACGGAGGTCCTCACGATGTCTAAAGGCAAAAGCTTATTTTCTAGATTATTTATAGAGATGGACTCCTCACTACCAAGAGTTTATGAGTACCCTCTCCTACTCCCTAATGGCATTAAGACAAACTTGAGATTTGTTTATGAGACAGAACCGAAATATTGTGCTAACTGTAATTCTCTGGGGCATTCTTTTGAGCAATGCCGATGGTTTGAGAACCCTAATGTTGAAGTAGCACCCGTAGGGGCTGCCCACACCAAGAACCAAAATGGCGATGACCTAACTAAGCCTCGTAGCAAATCTAGAGGGCCTGGGCAACGTGATCGGAGTAGGCCTAGGGGTGGAGGCCATGGGGGAGGTGGTTGGCGTGGTGCCCCTTGGGGTAGAGGGCGTGGCCGAGGCCCTGCAGGAGGTGGCCGTGGCCCTGCAGGTGGTGGCCGTGGCCCGAGTAAGGAAGCATTAGGCAAGGACCAAGGTGCTTGTGAAGGCACGGGGGATAATGGATTAGACATTGATAATAGCCCACCCCTTGTGCAAGATGAGGAAGAGCCCGAAGATGAGGGCATTGTGTTAGAAATTCCGGGAAGTAATGGGGAAGAAAAGTTTGTAGTGGAAGTCTTTGAAGGTGATGGAGATGAAGAGAGTTTTGAAAAAGTGGTTAGTAAACAAACGAAAAAGAAACTCAAGTACCTTAAGCGGTTGTTGAGACCTAGCAACTCGGGAGGATCGAGCTCTAGCTTAACTGAGTACATTGAGGTGGACCCTAGGACATGGATTCCCAATATGACAGCGAAGTCCTTTCTACTGAACCAAGCACAAATCAGGGCTAGGCGACTTAAGGTCGTCTCTTACCAACCATGAAGATTGCTAGTTGGAACATGAGGGGTTTCAATAAACCCCTTAAACAAAGGCACGTTCAAGGAGTATTGAAAAAATACAACTTGAGCGTCCTTGGGTTACTTGAAGTAAAGGTTAATGTTAATCTTGTGGATAGAATGATGGATACCAAATTCCCTGGTATGTCTTTCATGCACAACTTTCATTTGTGCACGAACAGTCGTATCCTTGTTATGTGGGACAGTGAGGAAGTGAGGCTAGATATTCTTGGTATGTCTGATCAAGTTATTCATGTATCAGTTGTGTGCCTTTATTCTCAGAGAGTCTTTTTAGCTTCTTTCATATATGGCAGGAATTCGGTGGTGGCTAGGAGGCCTCTTTGGGATTTTCTGATCAACCATGGGGAGAATATTTCCCTCCCCTGGATCATGTTAGGGGACTTTAACTGCGTGAGATACCCTCATGAGAATATGGGGGGCATTCCTATAGTCCCGAGAGATATGGCAGATCTGAGAAATTGTATCAATCGGTTGGAGCTTTCAGATGTGAATCATGTTGGTTGCTGCTACACTTGGTTTAGCCTGGCTGCTTCTTCTAAGCTTGATTGAGTTATGGTCAATCATCATTGGAGTGAATCGAATTTGGATGTATTTGCTGACTTTGTGGCACCGGGTTGCTTTTCGGACCATACTTGTTTTGTGGTTTCCATCTTCAGGGATAGCACTCGTCGTGGAACACCTTTTAAATTCTTCAATATGTGGGCTACCCACCCAGAATTTCTACAGTTAGTCAGGAGCAACTGGTGGTTTAGTGGGGGTGGCACAGCACAATTCCTCCTCAAGAAATAGCTACATGGGATGAAAAGAGTGCTGAAACAGCTTAATGAGCGTCATTTCAGTCATATTTCTAGTCGAGCAAAGCGTGCGAGTGAGGAGCTTGCAGAGGCCCAATCTATTGCCCTTAACTCTGGAGTTATAGACAACTCAATTGTGGCTCTTAGGAGAAAAGCATGATTCCTTCTTGAAGCGGAGCGCTTGTTTCTCTCCCAAAAGGCCAAATGTGAGTATCTCAAACATAGTGATAGATGCTCCAAATTCTTCCATGGTATGATAAAAAGGAACATCAAGAGAAATAAGATTGTGGCCCTCACTCTCAGAGATGGTTCCACATCCATGGATCAAAATGAAATAACGGATGAATTTGTGAATTTCTATCGGGCCTTGTTGGGCTCGAGTTTGGAGAGAGATACCCTGGATACTTCCCTTGTCGCGCGTGGTCCGAAGGTGAAGGAGGCCAGCTGGGAGGGATTAATTAGAGATGTGAGTGTGGAGGAAGTCAAGAGTGCTCTGTTCAACATTGAGGATGACAAAGCTCCTGGCCCAGATGGCTTCGGGGCTGCTTTCTTTAAGAAGGCTTGGTCCACTGTTGAAGGTGATGTTATTGCGTCTGTCCTGGAATTCTTTAGGAGTGGTAAGTTACTCAAACAGTGGAACCACGCTTCCATTGCGCTGGTGCCAAAGTCAGACCATGCCACTACAGTCAATGAATTCAGGCCAATATCGTGCTGTACAGTGTTCTATAAAATCATTGCCAAGATTCTGACTAATAGATTAGTGGATGTGATTGAGCCTTTGATTAGTCAAGCTCAAGCAGCATTTGTTCCAGGTAGGTCAATTGTGGAAAACATTCACATGGCCCAAGAAATGCTGAAACATTATGCTAGAAAGAGAGGCTCTCCCCGTTGCATCTTAAAGATAGACCTCCAAAAAGCATATGATACGGTTCACTGGGAATTCCTACGGGATACTTTGTGCTTCCTCAATTTTCCTCCTCCGTTTATTGCTTGGATCATGGAATGTGTGAGCTCTACCTCCTACTCCATCTCACTAGGTGGACAATTGTTTGGATTCTTCAAAGGTGCCAGAGGCCTCCGTCAGGGAGATCCTTTGTCCCCATTCCTCTTTTTGTTGTGCATGGAAATGCTCTCTAGGTGTGATCACTTTAACATCACCCACTTGGTGTATGCTGATGATTTGCTGATTCTGTCGAAGGGTGATGTCCCAAGTGTAAAAATCATCCTGGATTGTGTTAGTAAGTTTGGGAAGATGGCTAGCCTCCGTGCTAATGCAATGAAATCCAATCTATTCATGGCAGCTGTCAAAGAGCCAGCGCGTAGTGAAATCATTCGGCTAAGTGGATACCAGATTGGATCCTTCCCTTTTAGGTACCTTGGTATCCCTCTTGCCGCTAGCAGAATTAGGGAAGGAGATTATAGTTGTTTGGTTGATGGGATTGCAAAGAAAATAGCCTCTTGGACAAGAAATACTCTATCTGTAGTGACCCTTACCCGGATCACCTACTAAACAGAATTTATGCATGCAATTAACTTAATTAAACAGATATCAGAATGAAACTGCGGAAACCATAAATAATATACAATCCCAAGTAAAGGAATCTGTAATTAATCCAAATAATATACAACCAAATCGAATAGCTGTATAAACCCAAACAACAGTAATAAAACCTAAGCGAAGTTCCACCTGGCCAACCACTGACTAGCCCCTCCTGGATCCACCCTCCTCGTCCAATCGCAAACCTGCCCCATGGAATAGGGTGTCCAGAAAATACAGAGTACGAGACGTAAGCATAAAACGCTCAGTACGAGATTATGAGTATACATGCATGCAAAGTGAACTCCCTATAGACTCGAGGTCATGGATCAGATAACAGAGACAGACCGGACCCTGGCATGTAGCACGCTATGCCGTCGCTTCAGGAGGTGGCTCCCATACCGAGATAACCGTGGATACACCGGACCCAAATCGATGGAAGTCCATCCACTAACAGGATAGGGTACAACCCTACTAACTGACATCTCGAAAGAGATACAGCAAGATGCAAATGAATGCAGCATAATATCATGACATATAAATCATGCAGTCACATAATACATGCATACTCAGTCAGGATATCTCGAACAGTACTTCCGTACCTCAAAACAGTGCAAGCTCTACCAACTCTAGGTCCACGCCTATAGTCTGCTCTACACTGCCAAATGATACTACTATCATTAAAGTGCTCTAAAAGCCTTAACTAAGCTATTTCATACTCCTAAATATTTATAGGAAGCAAAAGCTATACCTTCGTCCGTCGTTAGCCCTTTGATGTCGATGCCTCCAGAACTTGGGCACAACTCCGCTATGACTACCGAACGCCTCGCCGACCTCTGGACCAAGCCTAAGAAGACTAGAACAGCTCCAAAAGGACTAGAATGGAAAGGAGAACTCGGAATTGGCAAATGAAAGTGAAGCCTCGGCCTTCTATTTATAGACAACGATCGGAACTTCCGATCCTTGATCGCAACGTCCGAACCTCGATCGGAACGTCCAATCCTGTCATCGGATCTTCCGAAGATCCTGATCTGCCACGTGTCAAAATATCACTTTATGACTTCGGATAGGGGTGATCGGAGCTTCCGATCCAACCACACGTCATGCCTGACCTAATATCATCGGTGCCTCTGATCGCTCATCGGAGCTTCCGATCCTGTTCGGAGCTTCCGATCGTGCCTTCGGAGCTTCCGATCCGTCCGATACCCAATTAAATTAATTAGCATTAATCCTTTAATTAATCAATTAGGGTACGGACTACTACATTCTCCCCCACTTAAGATATTTCGTCCTCGAAATCAGATCTTAAGTACCGAATGCAAAATATAGAAATCAGAAACATTCTTTATTTCAAATCAAACGTTTACATAGTTTGCAACTGAATACAACTTAAAGAATGAAATCAAAACAACTCAGGATGGTCTTTACGCATCCTGTCTTCGAGCTCCCAAGTAGCTTCCTCAGTGCCTCGGCACTGCCATTGAACTAAAAGCAAAGGAATGACTTTGTTCCGTAAAACCTTATCCTTATAATCCAGGATACGAAGAGGTTTCTCAACATAAGTCAAATCCTTGTCTACCTGAACCTCAGACCGCTGCAGAATATGAGATTCATCCACCACATATCGTCGCAACAGAGATACATGGAACACGTCGTGAATACTGGATAGATGTGGTGGCAAAGCTAGTCGATAAGCCAAATCGCCAATACTCTCCAAGATCTCAAACGGACCGATAAATCTGGGAGACAACTTGCCCTTAAGGCCAAATCTGAGAATCTTGCGGAAAGGTGACACTCTCAGAAACACTTTTTCCCCGACCTCGAACTGCAAAGGCCTACTCTTGATATTAGCATAGCTGGCCTGACGATCCTGTGCAGTCTTAATCCGTTTCTTGATTTGATCAACAATGTCTATCGCCTGCTGGATAAACTCCGGTCCCTCAGCCTGTCTCTCCCCCACTTCTTCCCAGAAGAGTGGAGTACGACAACGTCGCCCATACAACGCCTCAAAAGGTGTCATCCCAATACTATTATGATAGCTGTTGTTGTAAGCGAACTCGATCAACGGCAAATGATTCTGCCAGGCTGAACCAAAATCAATGACGCACGCTCTAAGCATATCCTCTAAAGTACGGATAGTGCGCTCTGACTGACCATCAGTCTCCGGATGATAGGATGTACTCAAACTGAGAGTAGTACCCATCGCACGCTGAACACTCCCCCAGAATTTAGAAGTAAACCTGGGTCCCGATCGCTGACAATGCTCACAGGCACTCCATGAAGTCGGACGATCTCCTGAATGTACATCCGTGCCATGCGATCCACAGATTACTCTCGGCTATAGGCAATGAAATGCGCTGACTTGGTGAGTCGGTCCACCACAACCCAGATAGCATCACAGTTCCTCGGGGATACCGGCAAATGGGTCACAAAGTCCATTGTGATAAACTCCCATTTCCATTCAAGAATAGGCAGACTGTGAAGCAATCCTCCAGGTTGTCGGTGCTTTGCTTTGACCTGTTGACACACCAAACATCTCGAAACAAACTGATAAAAACTGCGTTTCATTCCCTTCCACCAGAAATGAGTACGTTGATCCTTGTACATCTTGTTGCTCCCAGGATGAATACTCAACTTAGTGCGATGTGCCTGAGACAAAATCTCCTTTCGCAACTCTTCATCCTGCGGAATCGCAAGCCTACCAGACAAACACAGAAAGCCATCTGACTGATAATGAAATCCAGACGAGCTACCCTCATTAGCTAGACGAGCTAAACGCTGGGTCTTCGAATCAGACATCTGAGCATCTCGGATCCGCGAATACAAGGATGGATCAGATAATATCGCAAACATCTGGATACTCTGCATACCTTTCTTATGCTTGAAGGTATAACCTAAAGTACAACAGTCACTGATCGCACTAGACATCGAACAAGTCTGAAGTGCGGATAGTCTCACCTTGCGACTCAAAGCATCAGTGGTGAGATTAGCAGCTCTCGGATGGTACTTAATCTCGCAATCATAGTCCTTAAGCAAGTCCATCCAACGTCTCTGCCTCATGTTCAACTCCACCTGAGTGAACAAATACTTGAGACTTTTATGGTCGGTGAAGATCTCAAATTTCTCGCCATACAGATAATGACGCCAGATCCTCAAAGAGAACACAATGGCTACCAATTCCAAATCATGGACTGGGTAGTTGTCCTCGTGAAGCTTCAGCTGTCTAGAAGCGTATGCGATCACATGCCCATTCTGAGTCAGGACACACCCTAACCCCTGAAGAGAAGCATCCGTGTAAACTACATACCCTCCAAATCCTGACGATAATGCCAACACCGGCGCAGAAGTCAACCGCCGTCGAAGCTCACAGAAATTCTCCTCACACTCGGAGGTGAAAGAGTGGGTGCCCGGTGAGCCAACTTGTGGCTAAGGGCTTTGATGACTCTTTGTATAAACAATCTTTTGTTTAATATAATTTACACTTTTATTAATGGCAATGACTTTATCTTTCTTCATATTGTTATATTGTGATATACTATTGTTGTTTTGATAAAGACCTTGAATATACTATAGTGTATGTAAGATGTGGTAGAACATGGGGATGTCTATCATGAAACACATCTTATAGTCACTGTATATTCTAAACTGTTCCTAGTCGATTGAGCCGTCCGATAATAAGGATAAGGATCGCTCAAGTTTGAGACTAGCATTTGCGATGCAGAGTACCACGTTTCATTGGTAGGGAACATAGAGATGTTCGAAGCATGCAAATGGATATTCATATGATGAATGATCGAACTACCCTATCCGGACTTTCCAAGTGGTTATCACTTATCGAGTGGATAAAGTCCACGATTTTGGTTGTACACAATTAGTCCTTACTACTTGAAACATCAATGAGACTCTATATGCTAGTACTGTGCTTTGAATCGTTTACCGACTCTATTGGGGTCATCAGGTGTCGGGATTGGGTACAGTTACAACACATATAGGAGTCGATGCTTTGTTGTCAAGGATTCACCACATACTTGCGAGTGTGGATATCCTATGTGATCTGAGGAGATATTAGTGTGACGAATCTCTGGCCAGAGTACATGATGTGTTTTAAGAAATGGTTTCTTAGTAACACATGCGATGTCACTATTTGATCTTCAAGATGTATTGCATAGTTATCAAATCTCGAACGACTCTCGATTTACCAATGGTTGTTGATTCGATCGGGATATATGGATGAAGGGACCGTACTGTACGCTAACCAAAATCTATTGGTTCTTGCAGGCACTATCAGTGATACCTAGGGAATCATGGGGCGATGTTGCTAGGCGCTCTTACCATTATTCGATGGGCAAGTAGGAAATCGTTGTTCCGAGTCACAAGGAGTTGTGATCCCACGGCTAGCTGTATCCCTGAACCATTGAGGGTCACACAGAGTAATGGATTTTTAATCCCCGTTGAGATAGTTGAATTTAAAGAGTTAAATTTAATGAACAAAGAAAATGGACTTCTTATTTAAGAGTAGAGGAGTAAGATTTCCTAAAATGACATAGGGAAGGGCATTTTTGGAAATCACTGAATTCGGATTCAGAAAAATTTATCTTGACTTTAAAAGGTGCAGAAATGGTTTCTATGCACATTGGTGAAATCGGTTTATCAATCGGAGTCATGATGAATTTTATATTAATTTCTGAACATGCGGGCTTTGCTTGTCGGGCTTGAACTTATGACTAATGGGCCCTAAGCTGTTAGCGGCCTACATTATAAATAAGTTATTGCAGTACAGAAATTAGATACAACAGGTCACAATTTTTCGAAAACCCTAGTATTTTTCTCTAACAGTGGCCGCCCCCCTCCCCTCTGCTCGGGAAAAATCCAGTCTGTGAATTTTGAATTACAGTCTGGTTTAACGGATCAAATTCGTTAATTCTCTTCGTAGAAACTTCTGATAGATTTTCTAGTGTAATCTATTAGAGGGATCAATCACTGATATTTGTCTGTTTCTTTTCAATATTTCATAAAGATGAATTCGCGTAATCTACTTTTCTCGATCCTCGAACAAAATAAATTGACTGGCGCAAACTATATGGAATGGTTCCGTAAGTTGAAGATTGTCTTGACTTTGGAGAAGATGCTCTACGTGTTAGAAAAATCTCCTCCAAAGGAAGCACCAGCTGACATAAGTCCGGAAGAGTTAGCCAAACTTGATACATGGTGGGACCATGATATCAAGGCCAAATGCTATATGCAAGCCTCGATGTCTGATGAACTCCAGAGGCGATTTGAGGACACCGTGAATGCTGCTGACATTCACGTACAACTCAAGGAACTTTTTGGGGCTCAATCGAGAGCTGAAAGGTTCGCTACTGTAAAAGAGCTAATGACGTGTCGCATGCGTGAAGGGACTTTGGTCCGTGATCATGGGGTACGAGTGATTTGGCTCATACAGAAGTTGGTAACCCTTGATTTGGTGTTGGAGCATGAACTCAACGTGGACTTACTACTTCTATCTCTTCCTTCTTCGTTTGATGGATTTGTGGTGAATTTCAATATGAACAAGATAGAGGCCTCCCTTGAAGAGATGGTCAATATGCTTGTAACATATGAATCCACTTTAAAGAAGGATAAACCGGCTTTCTTGGTGGGCTCCTCTTCTTCTGCTAAGAAGGGGCCAAGTACAAAGGGTAAGAAACGTTCTGCCCCACACAAGAAAATCGAACCCGAGAAGAAGTACAAGACAAAGGCTTCAAACATGGAAAAGTCCAAGGATGTTTTCCATTACTGCAAGAAGCCCGCTCATTGGAAGCGTAACTGCAAGGAATATCTAGAGCAGTTGCGAACTACGAAGGGTATGTTCTATATTGAAATAAAAGTTTCACTTAATACTACTTCTTGGGTATTGGATACCGGATGTGGATCTCACATTTGCAATGATTTGCAGGTGATGACAAGAAGTCGCAAGCTTATAATGGGTGAGACCCAGCTGAGGCTCGGAAATGGTTCCAGAGTTGAAGCTAAAGCTGTGGGAGATGTTTATTTAAATTTGCAGAACGGTTTTAAGTTACTTTTGAGAGATTTTTTATTTGTTCCAGATTTGATTAAAAACATTATTTCTGTTTCTATGCTTGATAGAGATGGTTATTCTTGCAATTTTGTGAATGGGATTTGCAATATTTACAAGAATGAATGTTTGATTGGAAATGGACAACTTGAAAACGATCTATATAACTTAAAACTAAAAGACGTTCCAATAAATTATGTTGATAAACCGGCAATAACAAACAAAAGGAAAATCGAAAGTCAAAACCCGGCAAACCTTTGGCATGCTAGGCTAGGTCATATTTCCTCAAGGAGGATGAACAAGCTAGTGGGAGAGGGCATGTTTGATATGTCTGATATTAACTCTCTACCTACTTGTGAGTCCTTCCTGAAAGGAAAAATGACTAAATCTCCTTTTAAGGGGAAACCTGAGCGTAGTCAAAATCTGTTGGATTTGATCCATACAGATGTTTGTGGTGCATTTAGAATTGGTACTCAATATGGCCACACCTACTTCATTACCTTTACTGATGATTATTCAAGGTATGGGTATTTATATTTAATGAAATATAAGTCTGAAGCATTTGAAAAGTTCAAAGAATTCAAGGCTGAAATAGAAAACAAGCTAGGTAAAAGTATTAAAGCACTTCGATCGGATCGAGGTGGAGAATACTTAAGTACCGAGTTTTTGGACTATCTGAAAGAGAATGGGATTCTCTCTCAGTGGACTCCTCCTATGACACCACAGCTGAATGGTGTATCGGAGCGTCATAATCGAACTTTGTTGGACATGGTTCGATCCATGATGAGCTTCACTGAGCTTCCACCTTCGTTTTGGGGCTATGCGCTTGAAACGGCGGTATTGTTGTTGAACAACGTCCACACTAAAGCAGTGGACAAAACACCATACGAGTTATGGAATGGCAAAGCTCCTAAGTATTCGTACTTGAGGATTTGGGGATGTCCTGCTTACATGAAGCAGACAGTGGGAGATAAGTTGGATAGTCGATCCACCTTATGTTATTTTGTAGGGTATCCGAAGAATTCAATCGGATATTATTTCTATCATCCTGCTGAAACAAAGGTGTTTGTTTCAAGGAATGCCACCTTCTTGGAGAAGGAGTTCTTATTGGATAAGAAAGGCGAGATGATGGAACTCGAAGAAATTCGAGAAGAACCCGAAATACAAAATAACGATCCTACACCTCAGGAACCATTGATAGACACGCCTATACCTAGAAGATCCGAGAGGACTTCTAGACCTCCTATTCGATATGGTCTTCTTCTTGAAGGGGATCAAGATGAACCCGACGTTGGATGTGATCCAAGAAACTTCAAGGAAGCAATTTCTGATGCGGATTCAAATTTATGGCTTGAAGCTATGCAGTCGGAAATAGATTCGATGCATACAAACCAAGTTTGGTCTTTAGTAGATCCTCCCGATGAAATTGTTCCAATAGGGTGTAAATGGATCTACAAGAGAAAGCTTGGGCCTGATGGTAAGGTATTGACCTACAAGGCGCGATTGGTGGCGAAAGGTTATACTCAAAGACAAGGAGTTGACTATGATGAAACCTTTTCACCAGTTGCAATGTTCAAGTCCATAAGAATCCTTATTGCCATAGCTGCTTGGTATGACTATGAGATATGGCAAATGGATGTGAAGACTGCTTTTCTTAATGGAGACATTAAGGAAGAAATCTATATGACGCAGCCTGAGGGATACACATCCATGGGAAGAGAGCATAAGGTATGCAAGCTTCTGTTGTAGAACGCGGCGATCAGATCAATCAGGATTGATACCCGGTGCAGCGGAAGTTTAAAAATTTTATATGGAACGATTCCATAATGGGTATCAACCTTACGATCAAATTGTGTGTGTGTAAAAATTAAATAACGATTATAAATTTTTACCTTTAATCTCGAATCGAGATTTTTGGACACCAACAGATTGCTCTGCTCTTGTTGTATATCCCTGGAACTGATGGACGAACTGTTCTTCAATCAGGTCCACGAACGGATATTTAATCCCTCTGATAGATTGCACTAGAAAATCTATCAGAAGTTTCTACGAAGAGATTAACGAATTTGATCCGTTAAACCAGACTGCAATTCAAAATTCACAGACTGGATTTTCCGAGCAGAGGGGGAAGGGGGCGGCCACTACTGAGAGAAAATAACTAGGTTTTTCGAAAATTTGTGACCTGTTGTGTGTAATTTTTGTACTGCAATAACTTATTTATAATGTAGGCCGCTAACAGCTTAGGGCCCATTAGTCATAAGTTCAAGCCCGACAAGCAAAGCCCGCATGTTCAAAAATTAATATAAAATTCATCATGACTCCGAATGATAAACCAATTTCACCAATGTGCAAAGAAACCATTTCTGCATCTTTTAAAGTCAAGATAAATTTTTCTGAATCCGAATTCAGTGGTTTCCAAAAATGCCCATCCCTATGCCATTTTAGGAAATCTCACTCCTCTACTCATAATTAAGATGTCCAACTTCTTTGTTCATTAAATTTAACTCTTTAAATTTAACTATCTCAATGGGGATTAAAAATCCATTACTCTGTGTGACCCTCAATGGTTCAGGGATACAGCTAGCCGTGGGCTCACAACTCCTTGTGACTCAGAACAACAATTTCCGACTTGCCCATCGAATCATGGTAAGAGCGCCTAGCAACATCGCCCCATGATTTCCTAGGTATCACTGATAGTGCCTACAAGAACCAATAGATTTTGGTTAGCGTACAGTACGGTCCGTTCATCCATATATCCCGATCGAATCAACAACCATTGGTATATCGAGAGTCGTTCGAGATTCGATAACTATGCAATACATCTTGAAGATCAAATAGTGACATCGAATGTGCTACTAAGAAACTATTTCTTAAATCACATCATGTACTCTGGCCAGAGATTCGTCACACTAATATCTCCTCAGATCGCATAGGATATCCACACTCGCAAGTATGTGCTGAATCCTTGACAACAAAG
Organism: Henckelia pumila; assembly: GCF_033568475.1. Taxonomy (NCBI): domain Eukaryota; kingdom Viridiplantae; phylum Streptophyta; class Magnoliopsida; order Lamiales; family Gesneriaceae; genus Henckelia; species Henckelia pumila. Next base: position 7,183,109 of record NC_133122.1, read on the forward strand.
CATCGACTCCTATATGTGTTGTAACTGTACCCAATCCCGACACCTGATGACCCCAATAGAGTTGGTAAACGAGTCAAAGAACAGTACTAGCATATAGAGTCTCAATGATGTTTCAAGTAGTAAGGACTAATGGTGTACAACCAAAACCGCGGACTTTATCCACTCGATAAGTGATAACCACTTGGAAAGTCCGGATAGGGTAGTTCGATCATTCATCATATGAATATCCATTTGCATGCTTCGAACATCTCTATGTTCCTTACCAATGAAACGTGGTACTCTGCATCGCAAATGCTAGTCTCAAACTCGAGCGATCCTTATCCTTATTATCGGACGGCTCAATCGACTAGGAACAGTTTAGAATTTACAGTGACTATAAGATGTGTTTCATGATAGACATCCCCATGTTCTACCACATCTTACATACACTATAGTATATTCAAGGTCTTTATCAAAACAACAATAGTATATCACAATATAACAATATGAAGAAAGATAAAGTCATTGCCATTAATAAAAGTGTAAATTATATTAAACAAAAGATTGTTTATACAAAGAGTCATCAAAGCCCTTAGCCACAAGTTGGCTCACCGGGCACCTACTCTTTCAGCTTCAGAGATCAATTTATGGTCTAAAACAAGCATCAAGAAGTTGGAACCAGAAATTTGATGAAACAATAAAGGATTTTGGTTTCATCAAGAACCCGTAGGAACCATGCGTGTACAAGAAAGTAGTTAAGGATGCTGTGACATTCTTAGTACTTTATGTTGATGACATCCTACTCATTGGGAATGACGTAGGGATGTTGCAGTCAACAAAGATATGGTTATCAGGTAGATTCTCGATGAAGGATTTGGGTGAGGCATCCTATATTCTAGGGATACAGATCTATAGAGATTGATCTAAGAGAATGATATGACTCACTCAATCAACCTACATCGACACCATATTGAAACGGTTTTCAATGGATGGGTCCAAGAGAGGACATCTACCCATGTGTCATGGAGTTTCTCTATCCAAGTCTATGTGTCCCAAGACTGATGAAGAGATAGAGAAAATGACACATGTACCATATGCGTCAGCCATAGGTAGTATCATGTATGGGATGATATCTACCAGACCGGATGTAGCATTTGCTCTGAGTGTCACGAGCAGATATCAAGGTAATCCCTGTCAAATTCATTGGAAAGCCGTGAAGGACATTCTTAAGTACTTACGAAGGACTAAGAATATGTTCATGGTATATGCAGGAAGAGAACTAAAATTGGAAGGCTATACCGACTCTAGCTTCCAAAGTGACGTGGATGACTCGAAGTCAACCTCTGGATTTGTGTTCATGCTCAATGGCGGTGCTATCTCTTGGAAGAGTTCCAAGCAGGACACCACAGCGGATTCCACTACTGAGGCAGAATACATTGCAGCATCAGCTGCTGCTAAAGAGGCCATTTGGATGAGAAATTTCGTCCAAGAGTTGGGCGTTATTCCGGAAGTTGTTGGTCCAGTCCCGGTGTACTGTGACAACACGGGTGCCGTTGCTCAGGCAAAGGAACCAAGGTCTCATCAAAGATCCAAACACGTACTGAGGAAATACCACATCATCCGGGAGATTGTGGAAAGAGGAGACATCACTGTCGAAAGAGTGGCCTCTACAAACAATATCGCTGATCCACTTACTAAGCCCTTGCCAGGACCATTATTTGACAAACATCGCGAAGCAATGGGTCTACGTAGTATGACTAGTTGGCTTTAGGGCAAGTGGGAGATTGAAAGAGTGGGTGCCCGGTGAGCCAACTTGTGGCTAAGGGCTTTGATGACTCTTTGTATAAACAATCTTTTCTTTAATATAATTTACACTTTTATTAATGGCAATGACTTTATCTTTCTTCATATTGTTATATTGTGATATAGTATTGTTGTTTTGATAAAGACCTTGAATATACAATAGTGTATGTAAGATGTGGTAGAACATGGGGATGTCTATCATGAAACACATCTTATAGTCACTGTATATTCTAAACTGTTCCTAGTCTATTGAGCCGTCCGATAATAAGGATAAGGATCGCTCGAGTTTGAGACTAGCATTTGCGATGCAGAGTACCACGTTTCATTGGTAGGGAACATAGAGATGTTCAAAGCATGCAAATGGATATTCATATGATGAATGATCGAACTACCCTATCCGGACTTTCCAAGTGGTTATCACTTATCGAGTGGATAAAGTCCGCGGTTTTGGTTGTACACCATTAGTCCTTACTACTTGAAACATCATTGAGACTCTATATGCTAGTACTGTGCTTTGACTCATTTACCGACTCTATTGGGGTCATCAGGTGTCGGGATTGGGTACAGTTACAACACATATAGGAGTCGATGCTTTGTTGTCAAGGATTCACCACATACTTGCGAGTGTGGATATCCTATGCAATCTGAGGAGATATTAGTGTGACGAATCTCTGGCCAGAGTACATGATGTGTTTTAAGAAATGGTTTCATAGTAACACATGCGATGTCACTATTTGATCTTCAAGAAGTATTGCATAGTTATCGAATCTCGAACGACTCTCGATTTACCAATGGTTGTTGATTCGATCGGGATATATGGATGAAGGGACCGTACTATACGCTAACCAAAATCTATTGGTTCTTGCAGGCACTATCAGTGATACCTAGGGAATCATGGGGCGATGTTGCTAGGCGCTCTTACCATGATTCGATGGACAAGTCGGAAATCGTTGTTCCGAGTCACAAGGAGTTGTGAGCCCATGGCTAGCTGTATCCCTGAACCATTGAGGGTCACACAGAGTAATGGATTTTTAATCCCCGTTGAGATAGTTAAATTTAAAGAGCTAAATTTAATGAACAAAGAAGTTGGACTTCTTATTTAAGAGTAGAGGAGTAAGATTTCCTAAAATGACATAGGGATGGGCATTTTTGGAAATCACTGAATTCGGATTCAGAAAAATTTATGTTGACTTTTTAAAAGGTGCAGAAATGGTTTCTGTGCACATTGGTGAAATCGGTTTATCAATCGGAGTCATGATAAATTTTGTATTAATTTCTGAACATGCGCTTTGCTTGTCGGGCTTGAACTTATGACTAATGGGCCCTAAGCTGTTAGCGGCCTACATTACAAATAAGTTATTGCAGTACAGAAATTAGATACAACAGGTCACAATTTTTCAAAAACCCTAGTATTTTTCTCTAACAGTGGCCGCCCCCCTCCCCTCTGCTCGAGAAAAATCCAGTCTGTGAATTTTGAATTACAGTCTGGTTTAACGGATCAAATTTGTTAATTCTCTTCGTAGAAACTTCTGATAGATTTTCTAGTGCAATCTATCAGAGGGATTAATTATCCGTTCGTGGACCTGATTGAAGAACAGTTCGTCCATCAGTTCCAGGGATATACAACAAGAGCAGAGCAATATGTTGGTGTCCATAATCTCGATTCGAGATTGGAGGTAAAAATTTATAATTTTTATTTAATTTTTACACACACAATTTAATCGTAAAAGTTTTGATACCCATTATGGAATCATTCCATATAAAATTTTAAACTTCCGCTGCACCGGGTATCAATTCTGATTGATCTCATCGCCGCGTTCTACAACAGGAGGACCACTCAAAATCCACACCCTTGCGGGTAAGCTGCGTCAACGGTCGAGCTAACTGAGAGAAGTTCAGAATGAAGCGACGATAATACCCTGCTAGACCCAGAAAACTACGGATCTCAGCAACTGTCGTCGGACGCGACCAATTAAGTACTGCTTCAATCTTGCTTGGATCAACAGAAATCCCCTCCCTGGATATGATATGGCCAAGAAAGACCACTCTATCCATCCAGAACTCACACTTGCTCAGTTTGGCGTACAACTACTCATCTCGAAGAGTCTGTAGTACCAACCGCAAGTGAGAAACATGCTCTTCCGTATTACGTGAATACACCAAGATGTCATCAATGAAAATCACGACAAACTTGTCCAAATACTCCCTGAAGACACGGTTCATCAGATCCATGAATATAGCCGGCGCATTAGTCAAACCAAATGGCATTACTAGGAACTCGTAATGCCCATAGCGAGTACGGAATGCAGTCTTGGCTACGTCCTGATCACGGACTCTCAACTGATGATACCCATATCTCAAGTCAATCTTGGAGTAAACTGATGTGCCCTGCAGCTGGTCAAACAAGTCATCAATACGAGGCAATGGATACTTGTTCTTCACAGTGACTCGATTCAGCTGCCGATAGTCAATGCACAGCCGCATCGACCCATCCTTCTTCTTCACGAAGAGAACAGGAGCTCCCCAAGGAGATACACTAGGACGAATGTACCCCTTGTCCAAAAGATCCTGTAGTTGATTTTTCAACTCACGCATCTCTGACGGAGCCAGACGATACGGTGCTCTAGAAATAGGCGAAGTACCTGGCATCAACTCTATGCCAAACTCGACTTCCCTAGCAGGAGGAAAACCCGGAATCTCATCAGGAAATACATCTGGAAATTCATCCACAACAGGAATGCTCTCTATCCCAATACTCTCAGCGGCAAATCAACTGCATAGATAAGGTAGCCTTCCCCGCCAGACTCTAGAGCTCGACAGGCTCTCAAAGCTGATACCAAAGGTATCGGGGGTCGCGCTCCCTCACCATAGAAAAACCACCTCTCACTCCCCTCTGGATGAAAGCGTACTAATCTCTGATAGCAGTCCACTGAAGCTCGATAGGTAGTCAACATATCTATCCCCAGAATGCAATCAAAGTCGTCCATCGCCAGGACCATGAGATTCGCTAACAGAATGTTCCCTTTGAACTCTAAAGGGAAACCCATCACTAGACGCTTAGCCAAAGCAGATTGGCCCGTCGGAGTAGAAACAGACATCACTACGTCTAGTGCAATGCATGGTAACGTATGCCTCTTAACAAAACGTGCAGAAATGAAGGAATGAGATGCACCAGTGTCAATAAGTACAAGAGCAGGTATACCATAAAGCAGAAATGTACCTGCGATGACTTTCTCATTCTCCTCCATAGCCTGATCATGTCTCAGGGCAAACACCTGGCCAGAAGCTCGTGGCCTCAAATGAGAACTCCCAGCAGACTGTCCCTGCGACCTCTGCTGTATGGTGGCCTGAGAACCCGCTCCTGACCCTGATCCAGAACCGCCTCCCCCAGACAGTGGACAATCCCTCCGGATATGACCAGTCTCTCCACAACGGAAACAAGCTCCAGAAGCTCTACGACACTTGTCGGATGGATGGTTCTTCCCACAGTGATCACACTTGTCCTTCTTACCGTAATGAACAACACCTCCAGAACCAGAGGAAGAAGAAGATCCAGACTTCTTGAAAGTCTGGGCACGGGGACCCAAAGAACTAGCAGACCATGACTAAGGGAAAGACCTGTTCCGCCGAATGCTATCCTCCGCCTGGTGACAACGGCTCACCAAACCCTCGTAGGACATGTCGTCGCCAACCGCCACACGGTCATGGATCTCAGGGTTAAGGCCCTGAAGGAACAGATTATACTTCATCTCTGAGCTATCAGCAATCTCGGGGCAATAGGATAGCAGATCAAAGAACCTCTGTTGATACTCATCGATAGACATGGCTCCCTGTCGTAGACTCAGTAGCTCGCATGCCTTCGACTGATGGAGTGCCGGAGGAAAATACCGCTTTTGGAAAGCTGTGCGGAACTCGGCCCAGGTGGCCACTCCTCTCGCCGCAACAAAAGGTGCAGAAGTAAACCTCCACCACCTGCGCACACGCCCATCCAGAAGATAGCCAAGGGTCTCCACCTTCTGCTCCTCGGTGCATTGGAAAGTCTGAAAAGTCGTCTCCATGCGGTCTAACCACTTCTCCGCATCCTCCGGAGACTCACCTCCAACTAAGGGCTTAGGACCCATAGCTAAGAATCAATGCACAGTGAAATGCTCATTGTCATGATGACGATGACGCCGTTCTCGACGAGGCTCCCGGTCGGCATCACCCCAACGCCCACCAACACTGCCATGAGAACTCCGGTCGTCACGATTTGCCATCTACAAAAATACCTCATGATGAGACTAAATCCCAAGAATTCTTTTGCATGCTCTGATACCATAAATGAAGTGACCCTTACCCGGATCACCTACTAAACAGAATTTATGCATGCAATTAACTTAATTAAACAGATATCAGAATGAAACTGCGGAAAACATAAATCATATAGAATCCCAAGTAAAGGAATCTATAATTAATCCAAATAATATGCAACCAAATCGAATAGCTGTATAAACCCAAACAACAGTAATAAAACCTAAGCGAAGTTCCAGCTGGCCAACCACTGACTAGCCCCTCCTGGATCCACCCTCCTCGTCCAATCGCAAACCTGCCCCATGGAATAGGGTGTCCAAAAAATACAGAGTACGAGACATGAGCATAAAACGCTCAGTACGAGAGTATGAGTATACATGCATGCAAAGTGAACTCCCTATAGACTCGAGGTCATGGATCAGATAACAGAGACAGACCGGGCCCTGGTATGTAGCACGCTGTGCCGTCGCTTCAGGAGGTGGCTCCCATACCGAGATAACCGTGGATACACTGGACCCAAATCGATGGAAGTCCATCCATTAACAGGATAGGGTACAACCCTACTTACAGACATCTCGAAAGAGATACAGCAAGATGCAAATGAATGCAGCATAATATCATGGCATATAAATCATGCAGTCACATAATACATGCATACTCAGTCAGGATATCTCGAACAGTACTTCCGTACCTCAAAACAGTGCAAACTCTACCAACTCTAGGTCCACGCCTATAGTCTTCTCTACACTGCCAAATGATACTACTATCATTAAAGTGCTCTAAAAGCCTTAACTAAGCTATTGCATACTCCTAAATATTTATAGGAAGAAAAAGATATACCTTCGTCCGTCGTTAGCCCTTTGATGTCGATGCCTCCAGAACTTGGGCACAACTCCGCTACGACTACCGAACGCCTCGCCGACCTCCGGACCAAGCCTAAGAAGACTAGAACAGATCCAAAAGGACTTTAATGGAAAGGAGAACTCGGAATTGGCAAATGAAAGTGAAGCCTTGGCCTTCTATTTATAGACAACGATCGGAACTTCCGATCCTTGATCGGAACGTCCGAACCTCGATCGGAACGTCCGAACCTCGATCGGAACGTTCGATCCTGTCATCGGAGCTTCCGAAGATCTTGATCTGCCACGTGTCAAAATATCACTTGATGACTTCGGATAGGGGTGATCGGAGCTTCCGATCCTGATCGGAGCTTCTGATCCAACCACACGTCATGCCTGACGTAATATCATTGGTGCCTCCGATCGCTCATCGGAGCTTCCGATCCTGTTCGGAGCTTCCGATCGTGCCTTTGGAGGTTCCGATCCGTCCGATACCCAATTTAATTAATTATAATTAATCCTTTAATTACTCAATTAGGGTACGGGCTACTGCACTATCTTATGCAGGGAAACTTGATTTGCTTCGATCTGTAGTTCAAGGGGTGGAATGTTATTGGCTCTCTGTTCTCCCTATTTCTTGTGGAGTCATTGAAAAAATTGAAAAGATATGCAGGAACTTTATGTGGACTAGCAAACATCCTCCGATTGCTTGGAGGAAAGTTTGCTCACCTGTTAAGGATGGGGGTTTGGGTCTTCGTGACTTGAGAATTTGGAATAAGACCCTATTAGCTAAAACACTCTGGGACATTCACAAAAATAAAGACACACTGTGGGTGAAATGGATCAACCATTACTACTGGGATAACTTAGAGGACTGGAGAGCTCGAAAAGATGACAACATCCTCATTAAGAAATTGGTCGAGCTTAGAGATGAGCTCGCTGTTAGATTCAATGGTTGGACCAATGCGGCGCTGCAATTGGATACTTGGTTTCAAAAGAGGGATGGACTTACACTTCTTTATAAAAGCTTCTTTGATGGTGCGGGGAGATGGCCTTGGAAGCCAATTGTCTGGAAACC